>NW_006922545.1:234131-236960 GCF_000298275.1 Orycteropus afer afer
GTCGAGTCGGCCCCGACTCATAGCGACCCCTCCTTGGGTTTCCGAGGCAGTATCACTACGGAAGTAGGATTGCCCAACCTTCCTTCCGAGGACCACAGTATCTTAATAATAGTGTGTTACTCTTTTTTTTTTTTTCTTTCTTTTTTCCACCTCAGGAAGCACCATCTTCTCCTATATACCTTACCCACATATATCTGGAGGTCTTATTTGTGCACAAAACTGTCCTGGCTGTCTTCCTGTGATGCAGATGCATTCAAGGACTGCACCCTCCTGTGTATTTCACAAAGATCATATAACTGACTTTTGTAAGCTGCTGTATGTCTCCTGAAAGCATTTTATTACAATCGTGAGTATCCATTAATCTCCAAGGTACAGCTCATTTGAGGTTGTGACATTCGTAATACTTGGATGAAATTTAGTGATAACAGAATTACAACTCGGGCATGGGGAGAAATTAATGCTGTTATAATTCTAACTAATACAGCTCTTGCAAGTCCAATACTTTGTTCTGGTTACCTAGTGCTGCTTTGGCAAGAATATATCACACATGGGCAGTAACAAACAGAAGTTTATTCTCTTACAGTTTAGGAGGCTAGAAGTCCGAGTTCAAAGTGCCAGGCTCTAGGTGTTGGGTGAAAGCCCCTTGACCTTGGGCTTCAGCTCTGCCTCTTACTCTTGGCCCCCTGAACATAGAGGCATCTCTTCACTCAGGCCACTACTGGCTGCTGAGGCTAACAAGCCCAAGATCGACAAATAAAATGGCACAGTCCCAATGTTACCAAATCACAAGGCAGGCCATTAACTCAAGTCGTTTTAAGACCCAAGGTCAGCAGAGCATGACAAACTGCTGAACAACAACACAGCAACATGCAGTGTCTAAGTGTGCCATAAGCTAGAGACCATTCTCAAAGCTGCTGCTTATATACAGGAAGCAGACCACATACCCAAAGGCAGCTACTTAGCTGGTCACAGTAGGTTCTATCATGCAGTTGATTACCAGTCTCATCATGGGGAATACTACATACAGCTGCCCAGCCACTCAAATGGGCCTTGCCAAGTTGACACACAAACTGAACTATCACAATCCCACCCCTTGTCAACTTGGCTCCTGGACAGATCTTCATTGGGTGGCATCGGTACAGATCTCCTCCACTGGGTGGCACCAGTCCTCTAGTTCTTCCAAGTGGTAACCTCCCCCCCTTTGGCCTGGCCACCAGTTCCTCTCCCTCTTGGGCATGGCGGCCCTGCCCCCTCACTCTTGGGCAGTGGCTATGGCTCCATCTCACTTGCTCACATGAAGAAGTAGCCCCACACTCCAGAACCAAGTTAGTGAAGGCCTGGCTCTTTGAAACCTAGGGGACTGTGGTCATTCCACCCCCTAAAGACCACGGTCCTATCCTTTCAGACTGAGGCAGCTCTGTATCCATTTCCTTGGTCTCTATGCTTCTGCCAATTAATGCCAAAGGCAACCCACTCTGCAGGAAATCTTTCTGTCCTAAAAACACTCAGCTTTCCTGCTCCATGGGCCGGCCAAACTGCTACTTCATTTTATGCCGGTCTTCTCTACCAATTAAAGGCAACCCACTCCACTAGAAACTGTCTACACAATGACATCTGACTTTCTCCTCTGTGGGCTGGTAAGCCTGTTGTTGTTTAAACTGGTCTCAGGGCTCTGCTACTGCCATCTTTCATGATGGTCTCTTAACTGTGCTCCTGCTGTCTCTCTTGCCATATGCCAGGGTCTCTCTGCCAGGATCTTGGGTCAAGGGCACACTCCACTCCTGTTTCCACATTTTAGGAATCTGTTAGAGAAGCACCCCACTCTCTCGATACCAAATTCTGTATGGATTTCCTGGTAACACTCTAACAGAAATACCACAAATAGGATGTCCTTAACAAAAAGGAGTTTATTATCTTACAGTTTAAGAGGCTAGAAGTCTAAGTTCAAAGTGCCAGGGTCTAAGGGCTAGGTAAAAGCCCCTTGACCTTGGGCTTCAGCTCTGCCTCTACTCCCGTCCCACTGAACCTGGAGACATCTCATCGGGCAGTTACTGGCTGCTGAGGCTAACAAGCCCAAGGTCGACAAATAAAATGGTATAGTTGCGATGTTACCAAACCACAAGGCAGGCCATTAACTCAAGTCCCTTGTAAGTCCCAAAGTTGGCAGAGCATGGCAGACTGCTGAACAATCATACAGCTACATGCAGGGTCCAAGTGTGACATAAATTAGAGACCATTCTCAAAGCTGCTGTTTATATACAGAAAGCAGACCACATACCCAAAGGCTGCTACTCAGCTGCTCACAGTAGTTTCCACCATGCAGTTGATTAGCTGTCTCATCATGGGGAATATTGCATCCAGCTCCCCAGCCACTCATCCAGGCCTAGCCAAGTTGACACACAAACTGAACTACCACATACTTCTCTAGCATGCCCTAGAACTTCTCTTTTTTTGGCCTTTGTTGCCAATATTGTTTTAGGCCATATCCTTCATACCTGAAACTGCACCAAATCTTATGAAATCCAAGAAGAAAAAGTCAATCTCTCCCACATTCCACAGCAAATTTTCCCTGTATAACAAACATAATCACAAATAGGCACGTTTCATGAAAGAAAGATAAACTTTTGTTTTTCTTATCTTCTCATTTGTCTAGAATTTTGCTGATTCATTAAAAAAATGCATCTCAAAATATCCATTAAAGTGGAGTTTTTTTTTCACGTAATTTTTCTTTGTTTCACCCTGAAAAAGGTATGTTTCCTCAAACATAATTTTAGTTATGTTTCTATAACTAGAAGATCTCCCAATAATTTTTAAATAATAAATATATTT
>NW_006922545.1:237099-240672 GCF_000298275.1 Orycteropus afer afer
TTTAAAAATGCTCATGCTCAACCTATCTCTACTTAAGCTTTAAGATGCTACCCAAAGATGTTAGCTGTGATGTATATTAGTGCTGTATAGTGTTGTGTCCTCCCTGTTATACCAGGAGTGCTGTAAGTAAACCTGGGTACTATAATACCTGAAAGGAAGAGGATTGGGTTAGTTGGTTAGTTGGTCATAAAAGGTGACTCCTACAAAATAAACTTTTACTTGGTATCTAAATGTGATAAAAATATAACCTACTAACAGACGTTGTGGAAAAGACTAAAACCCATTGCTGTCGAGTTGGACCTGACTCATAGTGGTCCATCCTTGGGTTTCCAGGGTGGTATTACTACAGAAGTAGATTGCCCACCCTTCCTTCCAAGGATTGGCTGGTGGTTTTGAATTGCCAGCCTTCTGGATGGCAGTCAAATGCTTTAGGCATCATGCCTCCAGAGCTAGGCATAAACAAAATCATGTGAAAACTACCCAAAGCAAGAAAGGGTCTTTTTTTATGTCCTGAAAACTGGGAAGAGGCTTAAATGGCTGGGAGATAGGGTAGACAAGTCATGGGTTCAAGTTTTTTTGGAGAGGAAATGAAGAATATATTATCTTAATTCAAGTAAAAAGGAAGAGTTATAAAAATTTTAATAAAGGACATGATTTATTTACATTTTTTTTAAAACATCACTTATTTTGAAAGAAGGAATGCAAGGAGTAAGCTTTGAAAGAAATTGCACTACTAGCCACAGGGTGTAATAAACGTTGCACCAGAAAAATGACAGGGCATATGGAAAAAATACTTTTTAAGATAGAATTGCATGACTTATGTATGGTTTGTATATACATATGAAGAAATGAAAGAATCAAGGATAATTCCTAGTTTTTGATTTGAAGAAAATCCTGAACTAGGTATATAGCTTTGAACATTGAGAGTATATACAAGATATGTGATGTCATGAGAAGAATTGTGATGGATTACTGGTGGACGGTATACATCAATTTTTACTTAAAACTTCAAACTTTAAACCATTTGTAACTTTTGGCAGTTTGATTTTGAAATACAGTGAAGAGCCAATAACACATGCTAGCAATATGTATACATATATCACACCCACACACACACCCACACACACATAAATTGCATCCTGATTCAACAGAGTGGGTTTGTTTCAATGATGCATCAACAGAAACCTAACTATATAACTTTACTAAATATCTCTCATTGGGAATCAAAATATTTTCATTTTTGAGAATAACTTTATACTACTTCTCTATCTTCTCTTGTACTTATTCCTTAAAAGAATTATCAACTCCACCTTCAAAATATATTCACAAATAGACTAAATCTCACCAATCCCACTGCTATCATGTTGGTCAAATCTGAGATGAATTCTTGCATACATTGCGTACAGTAGTCTCCTAAAAATGTCCTTGCTTTCACCTTTGCTATTCCTTAGTCATAGAGAAAAGAGTCCTGTGTTACAATGGCTAGCTCAGCTTCTAAATGAAAGGTCATCTGCTTGAACTCACCCATCATGAGAGGAAGACTTGCTTCTATAAAGATTGTAGCCAAAAAATGCTATGGGACTGTTCTACTCTGTCACAACGAGTCTTAATGAATCAGAATAAACTTAATGGCAGCCAACAATAACAATAGTTACAGAGAAGTCTGATTGATCCTACCAAGTAAAACCTGCAATGTTTAAACCTTTCACTGAGATTAAAATGCAAAGTTGTTACAATCACCTACAAATCTTTGCTGATTCAAGTTTTACATTTCACTCCAACCAGGATTATCTGTTTGCTCTTCCTCCAACCTTAGCTATGCTCCTGGCTCATGGCCTTTTGTGCAAACTCTTCCCTTGAACAATGAATGTGCTTCTCCAGATAGCTATGCAGCTCATTTACATGATGCCTTCAGGTGTTTGCTCAAGGGTTGTTTTCAAGGTGAAGTTATTCTTCAGGGACTACCCACATTCCATATCCTATCTCCTACTATCTTTACTGAATTACACTTAGCCTCAAAACATTATTTATTTAATCACTTACAAGATGTAAATTCTACAAATCGAGAGCTATTTCCCATTTTATTATCTTCTGTAAGTCCCATGCATATAAAGGAATAAACAATTTTGAGTAAATTAGAGATTCTAGAAGATCACATTTTCTCACCATTAGTAACTATTTTAATAACAATAATTGAGGTAGAATACATTTTTTCTTTTAAATATTTTAAAAATAAAGTAATTTACAAAAGAAAATTAGTACCAAGTGTGGATAGTTTAGAAAAACATAAAAAGGATATCTGGTAACATAGTGCCTAAACCAGAAGGCTGGCAGTTCAAACCCACCAGCCACTCCTCGGAAGGAAGGTTGGGCAATCTACTTCCATAGTGATACTGTCTTGGAAACCCAAGGAGGGGTGGTTATGAGTCGGGTCCGACTCGATGGCACGTAACAACAACAACTCTGAATAAGTATCCAAAATCCTATATAATAGTAATAATGGCATTTTGTGTGCTTACTAAGTGTGTGGAGTTGCACTAAGAACATTTACTCACCCTTTTATGCTACATAACTTCCCTAAAATCCATAGCCAAAGATTTGTATAGTTGAGGCATAAATAATAATTTCTGATTCCAGAGTCTGAGCTCCCTTACCATTATAACATTCTGCCTCACATTTTAAGAAGATGTTTTCAAGCCTGATGTCAAATATGGATCAACCTTCAAGGCTGCTTAAAAATCATGTTTGTCATGTCTTTAATCTACAAAATCACAGTTCTCAAGGATGATAAACAAGTGTTTATAAACAAACAAGTTAAAAAAAAAAAAGCTTTTGAGTGAAACTGATAAGTAGCTAGTGTTAAGAACCATGGGTACAGAGAATCACAAAAACAGTAGAGATATAAAATAAACTGTCTAGTAAAATATGTTTTATTCATTGGAAGGTACAGCACTTGAAGAAAATAGGAAAGAAAATAAACTTTTATTTTTGTCTTTTGATAGATGGATCTCTTCACAAAAACTAATTGTACTGTTTTGTGAAATAGCAAATGCAGGCAAAAAGATATGAAAGAAGCAAACATAAAACCAATTTGCATAAGAATAAAAATAACACTTGAAAAAATGTTATAAAACTGGCTAAAATATATTTGCATACAAATTTACTAAAATATTTTACATGAAGTAATAAATATGCAATGTGAGTTCAAAGGTATTTTTTTGATTTTGCACAAATTACCAGTGAACAATAACACAAATGTATTGAGCAATGGGTTCACTATGGCAACAAGTGATTCATTCCCTCTACATATTTTCATTATGTACCTAGCAAAAGCTAGGTCAGGCAAATATAAAATATATATAAAACACTAGTCCTGTGCTCAAAAATTAAACATCAAAGAGTAGACAACAGGAAGTTAAGGAAATCAGTATTTAGAAATAGATGATATATGATAGAAAGAACATTTGAATATTATATGATGTGAATCTGAAGAAATGAGTTTGTGAGTCAATCTGAAGCCAGAGTTCTAGCAGCCTCCAGGAAAATCTTTAACCAGAAACCTTTTAGTGTCAG
>NW_006922545.1:248886-250638 GCF_000298275.1 Orycteropus afer afer
ATCCCTTAGCAACCACCAATCATCTGTACCCTCTTGCCCTGGTGCTGCCCCTCCCCATATTGTTCCATAAATTTGTGAGAATACCCGGGCACAGGGTCTTTTGCTCAAGCCACTGATCTGGTAAGGGCAAAGACCCTAACTTAAGTTAGCTAATAAACCCTCCTATTGCTTTTGCATTGTCATGTGTTGACATATTTCTCTCGCTCCTTCATAACCTGGGCACCAGTTGAATTAGTGTGATGTCGAGCTTAAATAAGTAGTGTCTGGAGTCACACAACTCTGAATTGTCATTCCAGGTAATTTTGTGGCAAGTCTCATCATTGTTAACCAACATCTGGCCTCCACTTATTTAATCCTAATGCTGCCAAATTTGATCTAGTCACATGTGCTTCTTATTTGATATTGTATTTCTGAGCTTGTTTGTTCTTTGCTGTGGTTAATTTTTGTCCAATGAGATGACAGAACAAATGATGATTGTCTCTTTTGCTGCACATCCTCAAAAAGGAATGTGCACATTATGACCCAGCCTTTGCCCTCTTCCCAATATCAAGGAAGAAAATCGTCCATCCTGGTCTCACAAATGAAAATCAAATGTGAGAAAGACTGTAACAGTAGCAACCATCTTGACCTTTGAATTGTTGTGTGACAAAGAAATAAATTTATCTTGCTTGTGGTACTCTATTTTCAGTTTCCTTAGTTTGAGCAGCATAGGAAGTTCTTTTATGAGCTCATTCATTTTCAAGTTTCATAAAATCCTTCAAGATATTTATTTATTTATTTCAAATTGCTCATTATAAAAAAAATGTGTTAATATTATAGTGTATGGGGACTAAATGCTCTAATATGTATAACTCTTAGTTAATAAAATGAGGAATCTAAACTTAAATGTCTTCATCTGTCCATTTTTATTAAGTATAGCATTTAATGGAGAATCTGTTAATTTATAAAAAAACAAACCTTACATAATAAGTATTTAAAATGAAGTTATTAGAGATATTATATTAGGGTTTATTTATCATTTTTACTTACATTACTCTTTAGCAAGTATATATGTAAAAGCTATTACATGTTTTTTTTTATGTACATTAAATTCCATAAGCCTTCCCACCTTTTTCTCATATCAATAATTTGAATATATTCTTCATTTGTTTTTTTATTTATTTTTGCATTATTAACACCTAAGAAAGCAGTGAAATTTGATTTTTTTCTCAATTCCTAATTTATTCTACAATAGTTGATTTAAAATGCAACAGAACATTAAGGTTATTTCCAATCTAGCTTTGGTTTCCAATTTTATTTTATGTCTCTCTTGAAAATGTAAATTCATTAATGAAATAATTCTGCAGCTGAAAGTGACTACACAGATCTTCTCTATCCCATTTTAAATTGAGAAAAGCATACTGAATAATTCTCTTATATAGAAATATAAAAGTTATTGCAAATGTCATGACTTCTAATTCAATAACTTTTTACTTAAAATATTGTGATTATTATAACTCACTGCAGTCAAGACAGTCTTGACTCATAGTGACCCCTCCTTAGGTTTCTGAGGCAGTTTTACTACGGAAGTAGATTGAGCAATCTTCCTGGAGTGGCTGGTGGATTGGAACTGCCTGCCTTCTGGTTAGCAGTCAAATGCCTTAGGCACTACAGCACTACAGCTCCTGTGATTGTTATGAGAGGTATGCTTTATAATAGTAATAATAAATAGCCTGTCACTCTTTTATAAATTGATGGAATTTCAGTTTTTAT
>NW_006922545.1:251298-256074 GCF_000298275.1 Orycteropus afer afer
GGGCATTCCTACTTCCGTAGTGATACTGCCTTGGAAACCCAAGGAGGGGTCGCTATGAGTCGGGGCCGACTCGATGGCAAATAACAACAACAACAACAACAAATGTTCATTTTGATCAGTTATTGACAGCCAGCTCAGTTAAAATTGCAAATTATTTTGTGGACACTTCTTTGTAAGGAAGAACATGAAAATATCATTTATACTGAAATTATCTTGCTGTTAATTATAATGATTTGTTATTTATATTGAATCATTTCTAATTGATTGAATAAACTAGGAAGAGTTGAGCTTCAACCTTGCATATATTCATAAATATCCTGGCTTTATAATATCCATCCAAATTATAAGCAGATTTAAAATATATGAAATTGTTAGAGTATATTTAAATACCAACTTTTCACCAAAATTCTTAAACAATTTGTGAATGTTTCCTTTCAGAAAAAAAGAAAAAAAAATTAAAATGTTTTCAGAAGCTAGACTTTCCCACAAATGGAATAGTCTGAAATTAGGTTTAATAATCATTCCTGCAATATTCACCACTAGCACTCTTCCCCATCCCTCACCACTGCAAATAAGTATAGTCTTCTGGTAAACCAAATGTCTCATCTACTCTCTGAGAAAATTGCATATGACTGGGATGTTAAAACCCTCTGTGTGTAATTTTACCATTTTACATTTAAATATGACCCCTGCGCAGGCTGTGCTCATGCTGGTTTTGGGTTTTAGATAGTTATTATATATTTTCTTCAGTACCTTTGCCTGGAAAAATAGCTTGTTTATTGTAGAATATAAACAACTAAATTTGGTGCATACACAAGTTTGGTAATGATACTAATACAGAACTGAAACAGAGTTAAATAAACAAGGGCCCTTTGGCATAAATTTAGGGTCTTTTCTTTTTACATTTTTTGTTTTATATGGTAAGGATTAATAATGTAAATGTTGCTATTTAAAAGTAATAAGACAACCAGTTCTGCACGAGACATTGAATGTAAATGAATCTAGAAAAAAATATTCCCCCAACCTGCTTCTCCATTATCTACACATAGCAAGGCAGGGTAACTAACTTTATAAGCTTTCAGATAAATTCACTTGCTACAGATATTGTCAGGAACTCCGGTAGCCTAGTGCCTAAGGCACTTGACTGCTAGCCAGAAAGCTGGTGGTTCAAATCTACCAGCCACTCCTCGGAAGGAAGGTTGGGCAATCTTCTTCCGTAATGATACTGCCTCAGAAACCCAAGGAGGGGTCGCTATGAGTCGGGTCCGACTCGAGGGCATATAACAACAACAATAGATATTGTCACTGAGAGCATGTTACCATACACACAAACACACATACACGTGTGCATGAGCACAGATACACAATTGTCCTACTCTAAAATTTCTTAGCCACTATCCTTCTATTTTATATCTCTCTTGGAAATGTAAATTCTATAGTGAAATAATTCTGCAGCCGGAAGCAGCTGGAAGTGACTACATGGGTCTTCTCTTGTATGTAACACAATATTTTATGTTTGCTTTGTGTTTTGCTTTTAACGTGCAAGAGGGACAAATAACTTGTACAGTCAGTTATATAAATGGGTCAAAATCATGCATCTCTTAAGGAAAGCAAATTGTGTATATAGTGTAGCTTTCCAGGCCAGTAAGAATTTAGGCGTCATTGTGGTGTATTGGTTAAGCGCTTCACTGCGAATCTAAAGGTTAGTGATCAGGTCCCCAGGTGCTCCACAGGAGAAGGATGTGGCAATGTGTTTCCATAACATTTACAGTCTTGGAAACACTATGGAGTAGCTCTACTCTGTACTAAAATGTTGTTATGAGTCAGAATCTACTCTACAACAATGGGTTTTGAGGATTGTTTTCGTATTTTTATTTTGGTAAGAATTTGTGGAAAACATCATGTAATATTAACATGTAATGTTTAAGAAAATAATCTCTGGAGCCAGACTAAAGCAACAATAAAAAAGTTAGTCGACTCTGACTCATAATGGCCTCGTGTGTATCAGAGAACTAACACACCCATAGGGTTTCAATGCTGATATTTTGGAAGAAAATCATCCGGTCTTCCTTCCGTGTTTCCTCTAGGTGGATGTGAATGGAACTCCGCTCTTTCTAGCAGCTTAGAAAATTAGCCATTGCCAAGCCCTACTAGTGCCAACTGCTCTTGAATCTATTTCCACTATATCCCCAGGCCTTTCATCATTGATGCATCTGAGTGGACTCAATCTGAATAGTCACACACTATGGGGTTGGGCCACCCAAAAGACCTTTTGCACCATTCTGGGGGGGGGGGCATTGCCTTAGATTAAATTTTGACTCATTGTAACTCTACAGGTCAGAGTAGACCTGCCCCATAGTGTTTCCAAGGATGTAATCTTTACAGAAGCATAGTGCCACATCTTTCTCCCTGGGGTGGCGGAGACTTCAAACCACTGAACTTTCAGTTAGTAGCCAAGTGCTGGACCACTGCACCACATGGACTTCTTTGCAGTATTGTAGCTATGGTCAAATTCTAACTCTACTATGTACATGAAATGTGATCTGAGACAAGTTATTTAAACTTTCTGTTTTAAATTTTATGAGCTCTTGTGGTGCAGTGGCTAAGGCATTCAGCTGCAAATCGAAAGGTGGATGGTTCAAACCCATCAGCCACTCCGTGAGAGGGGTTTCTGTAAGCTTATAGTGTTACAGTCTGCTTCTACAAAGATTTATTGCCTTGGAAAATATATGGGGCAGTTCTACTCTTCCCTACAGGGTCACTATGAGTCAGAATCAATTGGATGACAGTGTTTTTTGTTTTGTTTTGCTTTTTGTTTTGTAGTTGTTGATGGCGGTGGTATTTATGTTCAATTTATTTATTCTTCACTTTCTTGTTTTCTTTAATTTTATAAAAATATTACTGAGAAATAAAAAGTGATAAAAAGTTGGATTTTTCAAAAGAACGTCTGCAGTCTTTAGAAAGAATTCTTCAAACCCATATTATTTCTATTTAGAAAGTATAGGCAAAAACAAAGAAAACCAGTTTACTTTTATATTTAAGTTCTCTGCTGTTTGTTCTTGGTTAATTTATTCCCAATGTGTTGAAATAGCTAACTTATTTTAACAAAAATTTGTCTATCACTAAAGGAAATTAAAATTTTATCTAAACTCAATTTGTGATTTGGTACATCTTCTTAAGGCTAAATATTAACTGAACTAAAAAGAAAATGTTCATCTAATATTTAAAAGTTCTCAATAAAATTTTCATGGTAGAGATTATAACTTAAATCTAGAGTTCATGAACAATTCCTGCAGTAAAATGATCCTACTTCAGGGAATCATAGCATTTGGGTATCCATTGGAGATCTATTGCAATGTGAATTCAGAGAAGAGAAAGACTATAAACTGAGAAATTATCCACAGCTGAGTACAGATTTTTTTGAAAAGAAACAATATAAAATATCTATATAAACAAAATACAAAGAAATAAAAATGTCATTAGCTCAAATCATTTATGGAAATAGAAACAACATGAGTTTTATTAGGTGCTAGGTAACATGTAATAGAGTTGCAGGTATAAAAATAAACAAAGATCCTGTTTTTGGTGAGCTGACAATAATAAACAAGATACATAAGTAGACTGAAAATTATATTACAGTGTTATAATGATGCATATTATTTCAGATGGACTATGAATGTTCTGGGGACATAGGCAATGGTCTCTCTTACTGCCTGCATTTGTCACTGGTGGTTTAGTGGTAGAATCCTTGGCTTTTATGCAGGAGGCCCAGATTCAAATCCTGTCCAATGCACCTCATACATCCTGATGACCCATATGTCCCTGGAGGCTTCCTTGTGTGTTGCTAAGATGCTGAACAGGGAGGTGTCTGTGCAGTTCATGGGCTAGGATGTATTTGGAAGAAAAGGCTGGTGACCTCTTCTAAAAATCACTGAATAAATACATGTGGGATCATAGGGATGGTGCAGGACCTAGACAGTGTTTCATTTTGTTTTACATGTGTTTACTGTGAGTAACCACTGTTTCATCTATTGCAGCTAAGAACAACAGTGGTCATGATGTAACTACATTGAGTTAGGTCAAAAGACAATCAGAGAGGCAGAGGAAGCAACAAATTTGAAAGCAACGTACAGTTGAGATCAGCCAATGATGTTCCATACCATGCAACAAGAAAGGTAATATATGAATTATTGTGTAAAATGTGTTATTTTGGGAGCTCTGGTGGCATAGTGTCTAATACATTTGAGTATTAACCAGAAGGCTGGCTGTTCAAACCCACCAGCCACTCCTTGGAAGAAAGATTGGGCAACCTACTTCCGTAGAGATACTGCCTCGGAAACCCAAGGAGGGGTCGAATATGAGTGGAATCAACTTGACGGCAGTGTGTTAATGTGTTGTTCCATATGCAGTATACTTTAGTGTGTGTATGTGTGTGTGTGTGTTTGATCAAGTCTCTTAACTTCACTGCAGGGCATTTATTTTCAGCAAAACAATATAGTTTTCCACATAAAAATCTTAAAACTCTGATAAGTATTTACATATGAAGATCAATTATTGTTCTTATTCGAGGTTAAATCCACTTATTCCAAGAGGGAATTTTCGAACAATATCATTAATATCATACACTAGTAAAATTATGCTGAAGATAATGCTGTTGCAGCAGTACATCCACAGGGAACTACTGGAAAATTCAAGCCAAATTCAGAAGAGGACATAGAACTATGTATATTACTGCTGAGGTCAGATGGATCTTGGCTGAAAGCACAGAATATATAA
>NW_006922545.1:256174-257601 GCF_000298275.1 Orycteropus afer afer
AAAAAAAAACCTACGGATAACATTGCAAATAATGAGAATTCCAGAACATTTAACTGTGCTCTTGCAGAACTTGTATATAAACCAAGAGATAGTCTTTCAAACAGAACAAGGTGTACTGCAGGTTTAAAATCAGGAAATATGTATGTCAGGGCTGTATCCTTTCATTATGCTTATATTTATATGCTGATAAATAATACTACAAACTGGATTACATTAGGAAATAGTGAGGCATCAGGATTGGAGGAAGACTCATTAACAACCAGTGATATGCAGATGATAGAACCTTGTCATTTCTCACAAATGAAGAAAACTTTGAAGTTGTTGATGATTTCACTTTTCTTGTGTCTACAATCAACACCTGAGAAGCTCTGTTTGCATAGTGCCTAAGGCATTTGACTGCTAACCAGAAGGCTGGAAGTTCAAATCCACCAGCCACTCCCCAGAAGGAAGGTTGGACAATTCACTTTGGTAGTGATACCATCTCAGAAAACCAAGGAGGGGTCACTATGAGTCGGACCTGACTCGATGGCAGTGAGTATCAATTTTGGTTTGACAGTTAACACCTAGGGAATCAACTGTCAAGAAATCGAATTATGTATTGCACTGGCAAATCTGCTGCAAAAGACCTTTTCAAAGTGTTAAAAAAAAAAAAAAAGATGTCACTCTGAGCACTAATGTGTTCCTGACTCAAGCTATAGTATTTTCCATTGCTTCATATACATGAAAAAGCTTGTTGTTGTTGTTGTTATGTGTCACAGAGTTGGACCTGGTTCATAGCAACCCCTCCTTGGGTTTCCAAGGTGGTATCACTGTGGAAGTAGATTCCCCAACCTTCCTTCCGATGGGTGGCTGGTGGGTTTGAACCATCAGCCTTCTGGTTAGCAGTTAAGTGCCTTAGGCACTATGCTAACAGAGCTCCCATGAAAAAGCTAGACAAAGAATAAGAAAGACCATGGGAAAAATTAATACCTTTGAATTATGGTGCTGGTGAAGCATATTGAAAAATCGTAGATTGTCAGAAGAACAGACAAATCTGTCTTGGAAAAAGTACAGCCAGAGGGCTCCTTATCTAAAGGATAAACATCATTGCCTTTTAGTCAATTCTGACTCATAGTGGCCCCCCTTGCTTTTCCAAAGTAAATCTTTATGGAAGTGATTGCCTCATCTTCTTCCCCTGGAGCAACTGGTAAGTTTGAACCTCTGACCTTCTGATTAGCAGCCAAAAGTCTTACCCTCTATATGCCACCAGAGCTCCTTAGAAGGATATTTAGACTGTATCTCTCTTATCTTGGACCTCTTATCAAGAGGGACTAGTCCCTGGAGAAGGACCTCATGCTTGATAAAGTAGAGTGTCAGTAATAAAGATGAAGATTCTCAATAATATCAATTGGCAGAGTGTCTGCAACAATGGGCTTAAACATGGCAAC
>NW_006922545.1:261581-275992 GCF_000298275.1 Orycteropus afer afer
TCACCTATTTTGGTCATGTTGTCAGAAGGGACCATTCCTTGGAGAAGGATGTCATGCTTGGTAGGGTGGAGGGTCAACGAAAGAGAGGGAGGCCTTCAATGAGATGGATTGACATGGTGGCTGCGATGATGGTCTCAACTATAGCAGGGATCATGGAGCTGGCACAGGATCGGGCAGTGTTTTGTTCTGCTGTGCATGGAGTCACTATGAGTTGGAAACGATTTGAGGACACCTAACAACAACAACAACAACAACAACAACAACAGATAGTATAAAGTTCTGTTTGAAAAAGAGGCTACCCTGTTAAAATTAAATGCATAGCCAACTAGAAAAATTAAAGACTCCAGTACTTTTATTTGCTATTTGAAAAGTAGAGATTAGATTCATATGGTTTCAAAACATGATAATTTAGAAAAGAAATTAACTACAGACACAACAGAATACCCGTGGATGTGTACTAAACTTTGCATTATGTAGACACAAATTACTTGTCACAAACAAGTAAGTACTTCCAGCATTACATGTATTTGTTAAAACATTCAGTTGGTATACAATCAATTCCTGAACTCTTATTTTTTGCCTGTGTCTTGAGCATGGCTTTAATGTCTTCCTTAAGTACCAGTGGCTCTTCATCATATGTTACTTCCTAAAATGTTGAACTTTGACCAATTCTTTTTGGTATAGTAACTCTGTGTATTCATTCCATGCTCTTCTGATGCTTTCTGTATCACTCAATTTTTTTTTACATTAGAATCTTTCAATATTGCAACTCATGGCTTGAATTTTTTCAATTCTTTCAGCCTGAGAAATTCTAATTGTGTTCTTTCCTTTTGGTTGTCTAACCCTATGTCTTTGCAGATTCCATTATAGTACTTTACCTTGCAAAATATAGCATCTAGAAGGGAAATACTGAGAATGTTCATGGACTGTGAAATATGTCACAAAAGTCACTAAACAAATAAAACAAATAGTTAAATGCAAACCTAATTTGCTGTGTAAACTTTCACCAGAAACAAAATAAAATATTTTAATTAAAAAAACAAACAACAACAACAAAAAAAACTTGACCTTGTTTTCTCAGGCCACCTTTTGAAATTTTCTGTTTATCTCTTTAACTGCTTGACATTCAAGAGCAAGTTTCACAGTCCTTTCTGACAGGGTGGTATCACTAAGGTTGGTGTTACCCAGTGCTATAATTCATCGTGCCACCCACTCCAAGTACATCCTACCTTCCCAGATCATACAGAATCCTTAGTAATGCTTATTATAAATTTTAATCATAGAATAATACATGAAAATATAGTTGTAGATTTCTTGAATGTAGTATTTCTTAGATTATATGAATACAAAAATTGTTTTGTAAAATCATTTTTCTACATCAAATTACAATATTATTAGGTTCAAGATTATTAGCTGAGTAGAAGTTTGTTTGTTTTTTTTTAATTTCTCTCCTTCTTTTCCTTTAATTAATACTTCATTCTCAAAAAAAGTATAATGTATTGATACAGGTTCACAAATATTAATTACCACAATATTGTAGCTAAAGCACCAGCAAATTTGACAAAATCAGTGATTTTAAAAACACTGGCAGCAATGAAAACAACAGCATGTATTTGTAGTATGTGCTAAAAATAAACCCATGTAATTCCAATGTCATTTAATTGGGTAATAATGACAGTTCTGATGTAGCATATAAGTTTCAGAAAAAAAAGACCATGGATTTTTAAGCCTTGTAGGGATACTGATACTTGGACTTACAAAGAAGTTTATGTTGTTATAACTAATTACAGGATATTTTTATAAAACAAAACAAATAATAATAAATTTCTGCTGAAATAGTGCACCAAAAATGTTATAGACAGACACAACCTTTGAGAGTGTCACCCGGTGCACTCCATGCTTCCTACACCTCCTTCTTAACACCACTGTTGAGACATTCATTTTTGCTCTTTTCTTCCTGTTCACCATAGCTATTCCATGCTCAAGAGCAAGTTTCATTATCTTTCCTGATATTCATTTTGATTTTTTTTCATTCCTATCTTTTTAATGGCTTTCTTCATGTATGATATCTTTGATGTCATCCATAACTCTTTTGATTGTTGGTCATTGGGTTTCAGTAAATAGATCTATTTTTGAAAAAATCTCCAAATTCATGTGGAATGTATGTAGGTCGTATTTTGGCTCTCTTGGACTTTCTTTTTTCCACCTTCAACTTGAACTTACATATGAGCAATTAATGGTCTGTTCCACAGTTGGCCCCTGTTTTTGTTTTGACTGATACTACAGAAATAGTAGATTTGATTTCTGATTTCAGCTTGCCAAGTCCATGTGTATAGTTATCACTTCTGTTGTTAAGAAAAGGTATTTTTGATGAATAAGATTTTGGTAATAAATTCTAGTATGCAATTTCTAGCATCATTCCTATCAACATGCAGAATTTTGCAATTACTGATATTTTTGTTGTTTTCCAACCTTTGCATTCCAATCACTAGCAATTATCATTGCATCTTGGTTGCAAGTTTGATCAATTTTACATTGCATCAGTTGAAAAAAATCTTCAGTTTCTTCATCTTTAGTATTTATAGTTTGTATGTTAAATTGAATAATACTATTATTAACTGAGTCTTTGTAAATACATGGATATTTACCCATCACTAAACCAATTTGATGGTAATGTGTTGTGTTATGTTGCAAAAAGCTCAACTGCTTACTGAAAGGTTGGTGGTTTGAACCCACCAGGCGCTCTATGGGAGAATGTTGTTAAAGCCAGCTTCCATAAAATTTACAGCCTTTGCTGCATTATGAGGCCATTCTACCCTGTCCTGCAAGGTTATGATGAGTTGCAATCCAATTGACAGCAAGAGGCTATTTATTTATTTATTTATTTATTTATTTTTGTAACAGCACTGTACTTCAAGATAGATCTTGAAATGTTCTTTTTGACAATGTATACAATGTCATTCCCCTTCAATTTGTCCTTTCCGGCACTGGCACAGAAAACCATGTGACTGTTAGGTTCAACATGGCCAATACCATTCTATTTCAGATCCCTAATGCCTAGGATAAAAGTAACTCTTGTGGTGCAGTGGTTAAGCACTTGACTGGTAACAGAAGTATTAGCAGTTCAAACCCACCAACCACTCTATTAGAGAAAGATGTGATAGTCTACTTCTGTAACTGTCACATCCTTGGAAACCCTATGTGGTAGTTCTACTCTGTCCTATATTGTTACTCACTATGAGTCAAAATTGACTCAACAGCAATGGGTTTTGTTTCGTTGGGTTAATGACTAAAATAATGATCTTCAAAGATTCCATTTCATTTTTGACAGCTTCCATTTTTTTCCTAATTCATACTTCATACCTTCCATGTTTAAATCATTAATAGATATTTACAGTTATTTCTTCTGATTTTGAGTCATGCCACATCAGCAAATAAAAGTCCACAAGGCTTTGTTCCACTCATGACATTAAGGTCACTAGGGAGGCAGCTCTTTCTCAGTGATTCTTCAAGTGTTTTCCAACCAAAGGGTTCATCTACCAGTGCTCTACTGGGCAAAGTTCTGTGGTTACCAAAGGTTTTCATTGGCTAATTTTTAGAAGCAGATCATCTAACATTTTTCGTAGTCTGGAAGTTCCTGTGAAACCTCTTCACCATAGGTGATCCCATTATTGTTTGAGACATCGATGATATAGTTTCCAAAAATCAAGGGAACACATTATGGATAATCATTTCTATAAATATATTTTCATTGTTATGATGAATGTTGCCACAAACATCTACAGTGTTTTAATTTTTTGTTGTTGTTCCTCTGTTAATATTAAAAGAAAAATAAGTTAATATTTGCTTTATGTATTTTGAAGTACTTTCATTGGGTAGATAGATATTTATTATAGAAATGTCTTCTTGGTCAATTGATCTCTTTATCATATAATGCTCTCCTTTGTCCCTTATGCTGTTTTTCACCTTGAAGTTTAATTTATCAGAAATTAATATTGCCACTACTGTTCTTTTTTTGGTTACCATTGGCTTGGTATATATAAATATTTTCTTTTATTGGTTACTAAGGATAGGAGCTCTGGTAGCATAGTGGCTAAAGCACTTGACTGCTAACCAGAAGGCTGGCGGTTCAAACCCACCAGCCACTCCTCGGAAGGAAGGTTGGGCAATCCTACTTCCGTAGTGATACTGCCTCGGAAACCCAAGGAGGGGTTGCTATGAGTCGGGGCCGACTCGACGGCACATAACAACAACAACAACAACAGTAGAAGATGCACTTTTTTTGATTCTAGGATGGGAACACCATAATTGAAAATGTTGGGAAGTATTGGCCCAACTGGACTATGCACAATTAAATATATTCTTTCTTAGTCTATTTTTCATGTACACATATTTTGTTGTTTTAATGATGGTGCAATGCATTTAAGAGATGAGATAATAAAAATATTGTTTAATAAGCATCATTATGTAAGAAATGTAAAGAATAAGAATGAAGACTGAAGTTCTCTGTCTCTCTTAGTAGGTTTAACTCTGATTTAGAAAAAGTTTTCCTTGTGGGTCACAGTTTCTACTTTGAAATGGAGTTAATTTTACCTACCTCAATGAGTAATTATTAGGATTTAATAAAACAATCTATAGAAAAGGTGGTAAACCAAGTGTAAATTATTTCAGATTTTTCCCAGGTGTCTCCATAATTTATGGACAAACAGTGATCACTCTTCAGAATTATAGAAATGCTTTGTAAACTTATTAGCATGGCTTTTTTTTTTATTTGAAATTTAATCAAGATGATTTAACAGCTCACAGATGTCCAAAGACTGTTACTGTGTATAAATACAAGAATAAGATTACATCATTTTAATGAACTAAACTGACCACTAAAAGAACTGGGATATGTGGACACATCTCTGAATAGGAATTCTGTTCAAAAGAATCCACCACAACCAGAAAGAGAAGCAATATGTGTTATTATGGAACTGTGACATGTTCAAGGGAAACAGATAATTATTTTTAGATATATGCAATAACAACATTCACTAAAATCATGTTTAGCCTTATGACAATGTTGCTTTTTAGGAGAGAATCATAATACAAAAATCACTGAACTGGACATCAAATAAACTGGGTTCACCTCATTTCCCAGGAATCAACAGCTTGATAGATCTGTCTATATTCATTTCTCATCTGGACAATGAGAACATATGACCAAATAATTGAGGTAATCCCATTCAATTCTATGTATGGAAAAATAAAACTAGCAGACCAAACATAAACATTATTTACACATTGCCGTGAATTGATTATGACTGATAGTGACCCTATAGGACAGAGTAGAACTGCACCATATGTTTCTCAAGGCTGTACATCTTTATGGAAGAGGATTGCCACATCTTTCACCCACAAGTAAAATAGTGAATTAGAACCCCTGACCTTTCAGTTAACAGCTAAACACTTTAACTACTGCACCAATAAGCCTCGTTTAAGCAGAATATAAAACTAAACTCACTGCCATGAAGTACATTCCAACCTAGAGTTACTCCCACTGTGTTTCAGAGGCAGTACATCTTTGTGGAAGGAAATTGTACCATAAGCCTTCTGGGGAACAGCTAGTGGATTTGAAATATCAACTTTCTGGTTACTGGTCAAATGTCTTAGGCACTGCACCACCAGAGCTCCTTTTTAATTAGTACATAATCCCTCATAAATTACACCTTTAGAAAGTATCCATCAACAAGTGTTCAAATGAGAAAAAGACACATATTTTGAGAAGTTTCATTTTTACATGCCTTGGAAACCAAAGGAGGGGTCACTATGAGTCAGGTCTGATTCGACGGCACATAATAACAACAACAACAGCAAAATTTTTACATATTTAATTATGAAATACATGAAATAAAATTTATACTAAAAATTTAGTAAAGGGATCTTGGTGATTCATTGATGTTAATGTTTTTTTTTTCCATCAAATTTGTAAAATGCATGTATTAAAAAAAGCAGTTTTCTGAAGTATATGATAAGCCTATTTTTAAATTTGAGATTTGTTTTACCAAAATTATATGTTGAAGTTTGGTACCAAGATAAACATGACCTGCTAAATCCAAGTTCTCAAAACAATCTGAATATTATATTGTTTTGTTTTCATTAGACAAACAGTGAGCATTTATTTCTATCCTATGGAAGAGACTAGACTAGAATTCTTTTGTTTGGATAGTATTATATAAGTATTATATTATACTTATAATACAATTAATTTTATTGATTATATAAATAAATACATAAATAAATTAATAAATCATTTGCTTATAGAACATTGTGGTTGTTGTGTTATTGAGTCAATTCCAAGTCATAGGAACCCTGTATGGCAGACTACAACTACTTCTAAGGATTTCCTAGTTTGTAATATTTACAGGAGCTTATAGCCAGGTCTTTCCTCCCATGAGGACCCGGTGGGGTCAAATGTCCAACCTTTCGTTTAGCACTCAAACACTTAAGAATTGTGCCAACAAGTTTCCTTGATAGCACATTACTTGATACTTCATCATTATCATGTTCATTATCATTTTGTATACTTTGTTGTTGTCTATCATTGAGATTTATTTAGGTTTTTTATATAAGTCACTTTAAATAATATTGAAATAGAAAAGATACTCTTTACAGACTGGTTAATTATCTCTCTAATTCAGTAAAATTTTCAAAATAAGAAATAGAGAGATGGGTAAGATGGCAGAATAGGCAGACAAACTACACAGACTCTCTTCAATAAAGAAAAGGGTAACCAAATAATACAGATATAGAAGATAATCCTGGATCCCTGAGTTTTGAAAGGAAGGATACAGAAGCGTACTAAACTCCAACCTGTAGAAAAACCTGCAGAAAAACACCAAAAAAGGAGACATACAGAGAATGCAGACTGTCACTGATACTGATGGCATGGACAGCTTGGATATTGCCAAGTGGTCAAGTGGTGTTAGGACCAAAGAATTAACCTAAAAATCCACTCTGCTAGCCAGGAACTGCATGGAGAACTGTGCACGTAGCTGATGAATAAAAGAGGAAGCAATAAAGAAGAAGACAGGCTGAGCTGTGGACTTTTGCTGGTCCAAAGGGCACAGCCATTTTGAATGTTTTCAAGTAGTTTGACCATTTTAGACATTTAAAGTGACAGCATTCTCTCAGATTTCAGGGACCTAAAAATAGGCTCCACTTGCCAGGCACACAAGGGTATTTCAGATGTGAAAGACTAGAAATGTGTGATATTTCTCTTGTTACTCTTATACCCCACAACCTCTTGGTGAACTGAGGTGCAGCCATCCCTCACTCCCACCCACCTTCTGAGCTGGCAGGGATTCCTTCCCAGTCTACGTGATCTGACTGAGCCTGGGTACTCTACCCTGTCCTACCCAGGGTTTTCTTTTAAATCCCTCTCTCTCTCTCTTATTTTTTCTTTTGTTTTAGTTTATTTGTTTTTGTCTGCTTTAAAATTATTATTATATACTTCTTTTTTTTTTTCATGCTTTCTATTATTATTCTTTATTCTTCCTTTGCCAGGTTCTAGTTTTCAGCTTTTTCTCACTTCCCTGTTTCTGATTCTATTTTTTTTTTTCTTTGTCCTGGTTAACCCCATTCCGTTTTTTCATTTTGGATTTTTTTCCCCCATTTTATTTTTTATTATTCTCCTAGTCTACCTCTTTTCTCTTATTACCCTCTCTCCAGATATTGCTTTTTTTTTAATTTTTTTTTTTTTATTCTTTTCTCTTGCTTTTCCTTGTTTTGGTGATTGTTCTTGTGCGTTCATGCAGTGTGTTTTTTTGTCTACTTGCTTTTACTTTTTGACAGTTTTTCAATAATTGTTTTTGTCTAACTGAGTGAGAGATAGCAACAGTGCCCACATGACACAACCACACCCACAACTCCTGCATGTCCACTTACTGAATAAAAGCCAAAAATTCCTTCTCCAACAACTGGCCAATGACTACCAAGAAAAGCCTGACTCACCCTTAGCTGTTCTTGACAAACAGTTAACAGAGATCTAAATATAACAATATCACAATGTCTCAGAGACACCAGACCATCACAGTCCACACAAAGAAGCAAGATAAAGTGGTAGGAACAAGGAAACAGGATACAGACTCAGAACACATCCCTGAGGAAAAGCAGCATTGAAACTCCTTGATAAATAATTCAAAAACAATTGTACTTAGGTATCTTCAATGATTGAGAAACAGATCAAGTAAAACAGTGACAAAATTAAGGAAAACACAGACAAAACCCTAGAATAATTTTGGAAGAAAATACAAGAACAAGATGACAAAATAAATTAAAAAAAAAAAAATAGAAATGCTACAAAATCTACAAATAGAAATCCAGAATTAATATTAAATTTTCATAAATAGAAAGCACATCAAAAGGGCAAAGGAGTCAAACCTATTCAATAAAAGACAGAATTAATGAGACTGAAGACAAATAGCTGAATACTTTTTTGGAAAGGGATCAATTAGGAAAAAACAAAAATGAAGGAAACATACGGTTCATGTGAGATATCATCAAAAGGAATAATCTATGTGTAATAAGAATTCCAGAATAGGAAGAGAAAAGTAAAACCACTAAGAAAATTGTTCAAGATTTATTGGAAGAGAACTTCCCTGATATGATGAAAGATGAGAATATATCCAGTCAGGGAGTCCAGCAAACACCAAACAGGATAGACCCCAAAAGAAATGCACCAAGACATATTGCCAAAGGAGCAGTAAAATTGCACATTCTGGCTTTCTCTACCCCACAAGAGGAAGATAGAATTACCCTCAGTAGTCCAAGGCCTATTCCTTAGAAGCCAGGGATCCTGCCTCCCTCCAGCTCTTTCAAAAACCCTGACATCAACTCTTCCTCCCACAGCACCCACCACCTCTCTGCTGGGTTTGATAACATGCTGCACTGGCCACACTGAACTCACAGATTATGAGGTTTATTAGGGAAGCAACAGGTTAGAATTCAAGTTCAAAAATGCACTTTGTCTCTTGAAGTTAGTTGTATCATTTGACAACCAGCAGTCTCTCTCTCAGCAGCATGTGTCTCTCACATCTCTCTCTCAGCAGTACGTGTCTCTCACATCACTCTCTCAGCAAGTGTGTGTCACTCAGGAGCTTGTTTCTCTCAGCAGGATGTCTTTCTTTGCCAACAGTGAGAGAGAGAGATACCTTCTGCCTCTAAGAAAGTGCCTTTTGAGCTTGGCAAGTTGGCCAAACTAACCAATCCCAACATCAGAATTCTATACACCTGAGAGAGAGAGAATTACCCAGAAGATTGCTTTATGCCACTCTCAACAGAAATACCTGAGGTGGATAACTTTAACAATCAGGAGCTACTCAGTTGTTCATGGCAAATTTCACCACAGAGTTTACAAAGACTTATGGCTAGGAAAGCCACATTATATGTAATTTACTACACTACACATATCATCATCAGACTCATGAAAACCAAAGACAAAGAAAGAATCTTGAAACTTGGGAAACATGGGAAAAACAAAAAGTAACCTACAAAGGACACGCAATATGAATAAACTCTGATTTCTCAACAGAAATTACGCAAGCGAGCAGGCAATAGGATGGTATTTATAAAACCCTGAAATATAAAAATTTCCAACCAAGTTTATACACTTGGCAAAATTGTCCCTCAAATGTGATGGTGAAACTAGGAGATTTCCAGATAAGCAGATATTAAAGGAATTTTTTAATACCAGATGAACCTTACAAGGGATATTAAAGAGAGTCCTTTGAGCAGAGAACCAATACTAGCAAACAACTGACAATTAATACACAAGATGACATAACCCACAAACCAACACAGATATGGATGCATCCAAAGTAAAATAAGCTTACAAGATTGTAAACAGGGAACCAGAGACATCAGTTAGTAAATTAGGACAATGACAAAACAAAAAAAGGAGAAAATTAGTGTAGTTACAGAACTTCTAAATGGTGAGGAAGTCAAGAGAGTTTTAAGAGAATGCACTGTTCTAAACTCCGGGAGAAAATGATAAATCACAGGGTAACCTCAAAGAAAAATGATAAATCTTCAAATCACAATTAAAAAAGGGGACAAGCACAAATATTTCACAAATATTAAAACAATAGGAACAAAAGGAATGATAACATGATTCATAAACATAATGAGCTCAGCACAGAAAATTAGATGGAACAAAGAAACCAAGGACACCATGAAAAAACACATAAAGAAATGACAGAAACTAATTCATACTTGTCAGTAATTACACTGAATGTCAATGGATTAAATGCATCCTTCAAGAGATGGAGAATTGCAGACTAGATAAGAAAACATAAACCATCAATATGCTATCTACAAGAGACAGACCTTAGAGACAAAGACAAAAATAGACTAAAAATCAAAGACTGGAAAAAAGATATACCAAACAAATGGCAACCAAACAAGAGCAGGAGTAGCAATATTAATTTATAATAAAATTGACTTTAAGACAAAAACATGTTAAGAGACAAGGAAGGACATTATATAATGTTGAAAGGATCAATTGACCATGAAGATATAACCATAATCAAATTCTATGGACCTGATAAAAGAGCCCCAAAATACATAAATCAGACTTTAAAAGAGTTGAAAAGCCAAATTGATGACTCCACAGTCATAGTGGGAGACTTTAATATACCACTTTCAATGAAAGATAGAACAACTGGAAAGAAACTCAACAAAGACACAGAAGAGCTAAACAATACAATTCATCTTACAGACATCTACAGAGTACTTCACCCAACAACAACACAATATACATTTTTTTTTCAGTGCACATGGAACATTCTCTGTGATACACCATTTGTTAGGCCATAAAGCAAGCCTTAATAAAATTAAAAACATTGAAATACCGCAAAGCATCTTCTCAGATCATAATGCTATCAAATTAGAAATCATCAATAGAAGATCAACAGAAAAATAGCAAACACATGGAAACTAAAAAACACCCTCCTCAAAAATGACTGAGTTATAGAAGAAGTAAAAAATGAAATTAAAAAATTATTTGAATCAAACAAGAATGAAAACACAACATACCAAAATTTTTGGGACACAGCAAAAGTAGTCATCAGAGGCCAATTTATATCAACAAATGAACTCATCATAAAAGAGGAAAGAATGAAAATCAATACTTTAAACCAACATCTCCAACAATTAGAAAAAAATCAGCCAGAAAAGTTCAGAAGAAAGGAAATAATAAAGATTCTAGTGGAAATCAAGAAGCAGAGAAGAGAAAGACAATAGTAAAAATCAATAAGACTAGAAGTTGTTTTTTTGTAAAGGTTAATAAAATTGACAAACCACTGGCAAACTTGACAAAGGAAAAGAGGGAAATAATATAAATAACATGAATAAGAAACTAAATGGGCAACGGCACAACAGAAATTAAAAGGATAATATCAGAATGTTATGAAGAACTGTACTCCAATAAATTTGAAAACGAGAAAGAAATGGATAGATTTCTATAAACACACTACTTACTTAACTAACACAGAGTGAGGTGTAAAGTTGAACAGACCCATAACTAAAGAAGAAATTGAACAGATCATAAGAAAATTACCAACAAATAGAGTTTCCCCAGAGAATTCTACCAAACATTCAGAGAAGAAATGACACCAATCCTATGCAAAGTATTCCAAAACATATAAAATGATAGAATCCTCCCAAATTCAGTTTATAAAGCAGCATAACCTTGATACAAAACCCAGGGAAAGCCATCACTCAAAAGGAAAACTACAGACCAATATCCCTCATGAATATAGAAACAAACATCTTCAACAAAATCCTAGTCAATCGAATTTAACCACATATATTTAAAAAAAAAAAAAATCCTTATGACCAAGTGGGGTTCATATCAGGTATGCAAAGATGGTTAAATGTTAGAAAAACAATTATTCTCATCCACTACATAAATAAAACAATGGAGAACAACCACGTGATTATATCAAGTGAGAGAGAAAAAGCATTTCATAAAAATCCAACCCCCATTCCTGATCAAAACTCACAGCAAAATAAGAATAGAAGGGACATTCCTCATCATAATAAAGGACATCTATGCAAAGCCAACAGCCAACATTAGCCAACATTATTCTCAATGGAGAGAGACTAAAACCATTCCTTTTGAGAACAGGAACCAGATAAGGATGCCCTCTACCACCACTACTATTCAATAATGTTTTGGAAGTGCTAGCCAGAACAATAAGTCAAGAAAGGGAAATCAAAGGCATCCAAATTGGTAGAAGAAGTCAAACTATCCTTATTTGCTGATGATATGATCCTGTATCTAGAAAACCTGAGACTCTACTGGAACTAATTGAGAGATTTAGCATAGTTACAGGATACAAGATCAATATCCAAAAATCAGCTGGATTCCTCTACGCCAGCAAAGAGAATGCTGAAAAAGAAATAAGGAAATCAATACCATTTATAATTTTGTTGTTGTAGTTCTTGTTATGTGACATTTACAATAGCTACCAAAAATAAAATAAAATACTTGGGAATAAATCTTACCAGGGACACAAAAGGGCTGTACAAAAGAAACTACAAAAGACTACTTCAAGAAACCACAAGAGATCTACATAAATGGAAGAACATACCATTATCATAGATAGGAAGAGTGAACATTTTGAAAATGTCAATTCTACCCAAAGCAATCTATACATTCAATGCAATCCCAATCCAGATCCCATCAACATTCTTCAAGGATATGGATAAAACAATCACTAACTTTATAAGGAAAGTAGAGAGACCTCGGATAAACAAAACATTGCTGAAGAAGAACAAAGTGGAAGGTCTCACACTCCCAGATCTTCAAACCCACTGTACAGCCTTCATTGGGACTCTCATATACTACTGGTGGGACTGTCAAAAGACTGTGGAAAGCAGTAAGGAGATTCCTTAAAAAGTTGGAATTAGAAATACCACTTGACTAAGCCATTCCATTACAAGCTATGTATCTTATAGAAGTGAGAGCCAGGACAAGAACAGATATATGCACACCTATGTTCATTTCAGCATTATTTACTATAACAAAAAGATGGAACCAACTTAGGTGCCCATCAACAAAAGAATGGATAACCAAACTATGGTACATACACACAATGGAATATTATGCGACTCTAAAGAATAACGTAGAATCAGCAAAACACCACATAACAAGGATGAACTTGGAGGACATTATGCTGAGTGAAATAAGTCAATCACAGAAGGACAAATATTATATTAGTCTGTTATTGTAAAAAGTCAAGGAAAAGTTTATACATGGAAGAAAATTGTCTTTATTGGCTACCAGGGGTGGGATGGGAGAGTAGTGAACACTGATAGATAAGTTGAGACAAGTATTGATTTGAGTAAAGAGAAGGGTAATGTACCAAATGTGAATGATCAACACGGTGGCATTGAGGAAA
Organism: Orycteropus afer afer; assembly: GCF_000298275.1. Lineage (NCBI taxonomy): Eukaryota > Metazoa > Chordata > Mammalia > Tubulidentata > Orycteropodidae > Orycteropus > Orycteropus afer. The sequence goes on from NW_006922545.1 coordinate 275,027, forward strand.
AGGAAGACATTTAAAAGTACATAGAAGGTACAGACAACAAAGATGAACCCTTTTGCACATACAGTGTGCAAAATTCAACAAGACATATTCAGGAAGTCAACAAACATATGAAGAAATGCTCACTATAATTACCCATTACCATTTTGCTACTAGTGCTGCATTATCAGTGAAGGCAAATATTGATTTATGGGTGGATGGATGGGTACACAGGCTGAACTATTAGATGTGTCTTTGTAGGGGGAAGTGTTCCCGAGACCATGTATAGGGTTGGCAGACAATGTTTGTACAAGTGTATTTATATGTTCTGTAAGAATTCCCAGGTACATGGTAGAGCTGACAACGGGCAATGTTGTAGTCACTTCATGGCCACAGCCATCTACCCCAGAGCGAGTACTTGGACCTGTGGGCTCAGGACCATAGTTGCAGGGATATCAAGCTCAATTGGCGTAACATACTATCTAAAATACTGTTCTACCTCCTACTTTGGCGAATAGCGACTGAGATCTTAAACACTTGCAACCAGCCATCTAGATGCAATGACGGGTCTCTTCTCATCCAGAGCAAAGAAGGTAGACCAACAAAGATTCATGGAAACAATTAGTCCAAGTGATTGATACATCATGGAATCCTCAGCCTAAATGATTATGAAACAAGAACTAGATGGTGCCTGGCTACCACTGACAACCACTCAAAAGAGAATATGTGTAGGAGATCCTACATAGAGTGAGAGAACAATGTGGAACAAAACTCAAAATTAAAAAAAAAATAAAAAAAAAGGACAAGGTTTGCTGGTCTGATAGAGCCTGATGGAACCACTGACACTATGGCCCCTAGCTGCCCTTTAGGTCTGGAACTGAACTCACTCCCGCTGCTTCCAGGCAAACAAAAGACAGGCATATGAGCTGAACATTTACCTTACGTACATACACTCCTTGGAGAGAACAATCATGGGAGAATAGAAAGTCT
>NW_006922545.1:276280-278888 GCF_000298275.1 Orycteropus afer afer
GTTTTTTTAAAAAAAAAAAAAACTTTCACACCATTTAAATTTTTTTGTCTATAACCATACACCTTTGAAATTTAGTCTCCTCAAGCCTTTCAAAATTATGGACAGAAGACACAGTCCAATTGTAACTGACACCATTTCTGATGAGTTTGCTGATGCTTGCTCTAAAATAACCATGTGTTCTCAGTCATTGATTTTTCTCTTCTTTTTTAATAAGTCTTAACTTTTCTTTCAATTTTAATGGCCTCTTTCATTTTATTTCTTGTAATTTTTGAATTGAGTAAAAGATGTTGTAGCAAACAGTACAATACTTATTACTTGGCTAATAGTGATGATAATGGTTTTGTATTACCTATTCCTCACCACAATGGAATTTAGGATACCTTTTTTTCTTACTCTAAAATAAAACGTTGGAATATTCATAGTGTGTTTTTAAGTAGAATATTATTATAATAAATAAGAGATTATTTAGGATATTTAGTGACCTACTATCTGTATCATATAGGCATTCCATAAGTTAGTGCTGGAATAGAATCAGACCATGATAGCCAGTGATAAACTATTTTCAGACAATGGACATAGAAATACCCTAAATTAAGAACAGTGTCCTGAGCTCTACTCTTTATATTTTGTTTCTAGGGCTAGGGTGATTTCCCAATCTTCTAAAGATGTGATAGATATTTAAGATTTAAGCCGTTTCTTAGCCATATAGTTCCTCTATTCTCCGCCCTAAAACTTTGACTAAACCAAGAAAACAAAACCAAACATTGCTCAGAAAGTCGTAGGTTACCTCTTCTTTTCATATAATATGAAGTATTCACTTTTCTCATCTTTGAAATGCCTCCTCAGAAGTAAAAGCTGTTGACTGCGCAAGTTCAGGAATGGAAATGACAAGCAAGCTTCTTAACAGTCCTCAAGGATTCAATTCAAAAGAACATTTTTTAAATTACGTATTTTAAAATTACTGTCAAGTGTGCTTCTTGGGATATCTGTTTTAATAATTTCTGCAGCAAATAAAGATTGATACTTGACCTTACAAATAAAAAACAGAAACAAAACTCACTGCCATTCAGTCGTTTCCAACACAAAGTGACCCCCGTTGGGTTTCTGAGACTATAAATCTTTATGGAAGTAGATCACCCCATCTTTCTTCTGTGGAACAGCTATTGGTTTGGAAAGTCTGATCTTCTGGGTAGCAGTCAACCGAAGATAAGGTTAGTGCCTTATCCACTACAGCACCTTATAAACAGAGAATAGAATTTCACATGTAATGACAAAATATAGTAATACTTTTTTGTCTCTTTTGAATCATTAACCAGAGATATATAATGTCCATTAAATGTTACTTTATTTTTTCTTCTCACTCCTAATGTTCTTTTAAAATAATCTCCTTTGTAGGGATATGATATTTCTGTCTCTAAAATTATTTGAAGGCACAAAATAACCTTGTTATTGTTATTTGCCATCAAGTCAGACCGACTCATAACGACCCCTCCTTTGGGTTTCCGAGGCAGTGTCACTATGGAAGTAGTTGGCCCAATCTTCTTTCCAAGGAGTGGCTGGTGGGTTTGAACCTCCAGCCTTCTAGGTAGCAGTCAAATGCCTTAGGCAATATGATACCAGAGCTCCTTCAAAAAAATAACCTAAGAAAGATAACTAATTATCACTAGGTATTGTTCCATTGTTTTGGGCTAACAACAGAACAGTTGGGATTTTGTTTAATGTAGACTTTCTTCATGTATAAAATATAAAAGAAAACCTGTGACATAAAACATATGCATAGTTATTGCTCAAAGAATATCAGGTATTACTTAACTATGTCTGGTTAAGGAGAAATGCCTCCATGACTCCAATAGTAGAAGCATCTGAAAGGAATCTGACACAAATGTACAAATTCACAAATTGCAAGGCTAACCTTAAATAAGCATTTTATTCCACATTATTGTTGTTGGTTTCCTTCAAGTTCACTCTAAGCTGTAACCTTAAGTGCAACAGTACAAAATGCTCCCAAATCTTCTGCCATCTTTATGATCCTCGGTATGTTTTACTGCATGGCTGTACTTATTGTGTCATTCAATCATATTGAGGGTTTCCCTCATTTTCTGTGGTCCTCTACCAAACATGATGCCCTTTTCTAGTGAATAATCTTCATGGTGACGTATGCAAAGTCAGGAGTCAAAGCCTCAATATTGTCATTTCTAAGGAACATTCTGTTTGCATTTCTTCTAAAACTGAATTATTCATTAAAAAGAAAAAAAAAGTCATGCCTATAAATACAACTAATGTGAACCCATATGTGCAGAGAAGTGTACTCCAGGTCATTTTCAAGCCTAGGAACATCCAGAAGCAGATCAAGTGATGCTGAGTGAATTCAGACAGTCAACTGTATAATTTTTACAACAATTTTTATAACAAAAACACACATTAAAGGGAAGGACACTATTAAGTAGATGCTATTAAGTAGCATTATTAAGTACATGAATTGGAAATAGGTTTTTTCCCTTGCTATCATTGAGTTATTCAAGAATAGGAATAAGATATGGCATATATGTTGAGTAGCATCAATATTTGGTGTTGATATTGTTATTGTTAGGTGCCATTGAATCTTTTC
>NW_006922545.1:279485-281065 GCF_000298275.1 Orycteropus afer afer
CACTTAATTGTGCTCATGAGGAGTCCGTACAGAGACCAGGAGGGTGTTGTTCGAATAGAACAAGGGGATACTGTATGGTTTAAAATCAGGAAGAGTGTGTCAGGTTCTATCCTTTCACTATACTTACTCGATCTGAATGCTAAGAAAATAATCGGAGAAGCTGGACTACTTGAAGAAGAGTGTGGCATGAGGATTGGAGGAAGATTCATTAACAACCTGTGATATGAAGATGACACCACTTTGCTTGCTGAAAATGAAGATGATTCGAAGCACTTAGTGATGAAGATTAAAGACTACCGTCTGCACGTATGGATTACATCTCAACATAAAGAAAACAAATCCTCACAACGGGACCAATAAACAATATCATGATAAATTGAGAAAAGATTGAAGTTGTCAGTGATTTCATATTGCTTGGTTCCACAATGAAACCAATGGAAGCAGCAGTCAAGACATCAAATGACATATTGCACTGGACAAATCTGCTTCAAAAGACCTCTTTTAAGTGCTAAAGATCAAAGATTATCTTCTTGAAGACTAAGGTGCACCTAAGCAAGCCATGGTATTTTCAATCACCTCATATGGATGTGAAAACTGGACAATTAAAAGGAAGAAGGAGTAAGAGTTGATGCTTTTGAGCTGTGGTGTTGGCGAAGAATACTTAAAGTACCATGGACTGCCAGAAGAACTAGCATGTCTGTCCTGGAAAAGTGCAGACAGAATGCTCCTTGGAAGTGAGAATACCCAGATTTTGTCTCAACTACTTTGGTCATGTTGTCAGAAGGGAACATTCCCTGGAGAAGGATATCATTCTTGGCAAAGTGGAGGGTCAAAGAAAATGGGAAGGCCCTCAATGAGAAGGATTAACACAGTGGCTGCTACTACAGGCACAGGTATAGCAAGGATTGTGAGGCTGGCGCAGGACTGGGCAGTGTTTCGTTTTGTTGAACATAGGGTTGCTATGAGACAGAATTGACTTGACACCACCTAACAACAATGACATTTTGGAAACATATATTATACCCCAAAGAAATTACAACGTTACAATTTCATGGCAAGTAGAAGATAATCCTCAGAAAAAAAACTTTGTGAATATGGTTTATATATTCATTATTTTTTAGATGATAATATTAAGGCAGAGGGTGACTAAATAATTTGTCCAAGGCCATATCACCAAGAGAGGTTAGAGGAGAGGTTCCAAGTCAGACAGTTTGAATTCCTAAAGGCATAATTTTAGCTACACAAACATGCTTAAGGGAAGGATACTATTCAGTCGACCTGGTACATGAATTGGATATAGGTTTTCTCCCTTGTTATCACTCAAGTATTCAAGAATAGGCAGCTGAAGGAACATGTGTTTTGAGCAGCGGAGATTTCTGGTGGGGACATTGTTGTTAGGTGCCATCAAGTCTATTCTGACTCATAGTTATCCTATGTAAAACAGAATGAAACACTGGCTGATCCTGTGCCATCCTTACAATCATGGCCATGTTTGAGACCATTATTGCAGCGCCTGTGTCAATCCATTTCCTTGAGGATCTTTCTTTTTTTGCCGGCCCTCTATTTTTTTTTTTTTTTTT
>NW_006922545.1:285786-288401 GCF_000298275.1 Orycteropus afer afer
TGTTGAAGAGGGTCTGTGCAATTCTTCTGCCTAGTCCGCCATCTTGCCCCGCCTCCCTGCCCTCTATTTTAACATGCATGATGTTCTACTCCAAGGACTGGTGGTCTCTTCTGTGAAGGCGTCCAAAGTAAGGGACATAAAGTCTCACCATCCTTGCTTCTAAGATGGGGATAAACCAAAAGCCAAACCTAATATCTTCAAGTAGATTTTGACTCATAGTCACCCCACTGGGTTTCCGAGGAGGTAAATCCTTATGGAAGTAAATTGCTCTATCTTCCTTCCATGGAGAGGCTGGCAGGTTGAACCACCAACCTTCTGGCTAGCAGTTAAATGCCTTAAGCACTGTGCTAGCAGACCTCCTTAAGGTGGGGATAGAGAGAGGGAAATAAACAGTGCTATGTCTTTCCAAGTATATCGTGCTTGGTAAAGTGTAAGGTCAACAAAGAGGGGAAGGCCCTCAATAAGATGGATTGACACGGTGGCTACAATCATGGGCTCAGGTATAGCAAGGATCATGGACCTGGCACAGGACCAGACACTGTTTTGTTCTGCTGTACATGGGGTTGCTATGAGTCAGAGATGACTTGATGGCATTGAAAAACAACCTTTTTTTTTTTTTTTTCAAGCTTACCATTCATGGTTAGTTTTACACTTAAAAACAAAAGAAATGAAACTTAATAAAAGAAAAAAATCCACTACCAATGAGTTGATTCTAACTCATAGAGACACTAAGGACAGAGAAGTAACCCATAGACTTTCCAAGCCTGTAAATCTTTATGGAAGCATACTGCCTCTTCTTTCTCCCAGAGTAGCTGGGAGGTTCAAACTGCCAACCTTTTGGTTAGCAGCTGAATGTTTTAACCACTGTGCCACCAGAACTCCTTAAAACTTACTAGCAGAGCTTATTTTTTTGTTTGTTTGTTTGTTTAAAGAAAAAAGTAATGAATTATATTTGCAAGAAAGATTTGAAAAGAGTTCCATTTACATGAGGAAAATGAAAAGACAATTCAAGGAGTAACTTAAATGAACAAAATCTGGGAGTGCTTGTGACTTAGTTGTGAATATAGTTCAAATGTGGCTGCCTCAAGGATGTGATGTTTAAACATTAATAGCGTATTTATTTGTCTTACAAATAAATTATATCATTCATAACATTTAGAAAGTTGCTTCTTCTTTTGTTTTCTATTGTGGCAAATCCTAAAGCTATGTGTACACATAACTTAAAATGTAGACAAGATTAAAATTAATTTAGCTTTTTCTATCCATAGGCATTTTGAAAGGAGTCCATTGGTCAAAACATTACATTCTTTCCCCTCAATTGTTCAAGCCATGATGTTTATAATAAACCTACCCTCCAGCTATTATCCTTGGTTTTTACTGTACCCACTGTTACTGATTTTGAATACCAATATGCTGTTGCCTATATTTAACCCTCCTGTTTTGGTTACCTAGTGCCACTGACAGGATTATACCACAAATGGGATGGAGTCAACAAATAGGAGTTTATTCTCTTATGGTTCTGGAGGCTAGATGTCCAAGTTCAATGTGCCAGGCTCTAGGGGCTGGCTGAAAGCCCCTCATCCTTGGGCTTCAGCTTTGCCTCTTTATTACATTCTTGGCCCACTGAAGCTAGAGGCATCTCTTCACTTAGGCAGCTGCTGGCTGGTGATGCTGACAAACCCAAGGTCAACAAATGAAAAGGCACAGTCCCTGGATTACCAAACCACATGTTAGGCCATTGATTCATATCTATTAAAAGTCCCAAAATCGGTAAAGCATGGCAGGCTGCTAAATGAAGGCTTGGCTACATGCAGGGTTCAAGTGTGCCATAAAGCTGCTTCTTATATACTGGAAGCAGTCCACATCTCTAAAGCAGCTACTCAGCTGGTCTAGTGGATTTTACTATGAAATTATTGCCAGTCTCACCATAGAGAATAACTATATGTAGCTGCCCAGCCACCCAACCAGGCCAAGCCAAGTTGACATACAACCTTAACTACCACACCTCCTATGGTTCATTTTTAAAATTATTCATTATGGTACCTGATTCCATCTCATATATTTACACTTTTAAAGCTTGCCAAACAAAGGCAGTAAGCAAGCCATGGATGCTACATGACTAGAAAAGCATTTATTAAGTTAACAATAGGCCAATTATTTCTAGTCAAAGCGGAAAAAAATAAAGATTAAGGAACAAAGCGTGATATACCTCTTTATGAAACTGTCAATATCCTTGTGTTTTTTTTTTTTTTTTAGAATTACAAAAGTATTGTGGCTGTTTAGTTATTTTAGCAGAAGTAAGGATGCTTTCATTTGCAACACCTTGTCTCTAAATTAGAGAAAGAAGAAATAATGTTAAAGTATTAAAAAGTGTAGCATGAAATAAAAAAAAGAAAAAAGTGATATTAATTAAAAAAAGTGTTATGTTATCTTTTCTAAGGAAGTAATGTATGATGGTAGAAGAAAGCTAATGATTTTAGTGACTAAATTTATTTACTTCATTTAAAAATGATTGGGTAAAGTTCTTATAAAAATCATATACAAAAAATAAAATTCCCCAAGTCTCCTTTAAATCCTCAATTATGTTCAATCTTATATTTATAGAATTTAAGAAA
>NW_006922545.1:288501-289457 GCF_000298275.1 Orycteropus afer afer
ATGTATGGTGCACTATAAATGTGAATAGATGTGATGGCAATGGGGATGGGAACTGAAGCAAATTACTACTTCTTTATTACTCCAAGTCTGGGTGGTGTGTGTATGTGTGTGTTTGTATATGTTAATTTATGTTATTTTATACCTTCTTAAGCAATGGAATCCTATCTGTCCATCTATCTATTGTCTATCTATAATCTCTCTATATATTTTATCTATTTTTGATTTATTTTCTCATATACAAAATGACCAAACACACCAGGCAAGCAAGTGCAAATGAGAGAATTTAGATGCCATACCACTTAAAATCTTGAAGGAAACATGAAACAGAAGCTGATGTAGACAAGGACTTTTCCCCAGAGCCAACAGAGGGAGGGCTGACTCCCTGATTTCAGACTTCCAGTCTTCTAAACTTTGAGAAAATAAATTCTGTTTATTAAACCTACCCCCTTGTTAAATTTCTATTATACATTATGTATCAAAGACAATGATATTACCTATTTCATTGAATTGTATACATTTAGTGAGTTCATACACAAAAATATCTATGAATTGTTGGCTGATACATAATAGGTCTAAAAAATACATTCAAGCCAACTCATTGTCCTCAACTTGATTCTGACTCATTTAAATGCCCATTAGGTTTCCAAAGCTATATATCTATACAGAAGCAGATTGCCCAAACTTTCTTCCGTGAAGTGGCTGGTGGGTTAGAACCACTAACCTCATTATTAGCTAAAGGACTTAACCACTACAACACCAGAGCTGCTTCAAAAATCTATTGTTGTTGTTATATGCCGTCGAGCTGATCCAACTCAAAGTGATCCCTCCTTGGGTTTCCGAGGCAGTATTACTACGGAAGTAGATTGCCCCATCATCCTTCCGAGGAGTGGCTGGTGGGTTTGAACCACCAGCCTTCTGGTTAGCAGTCAAGTGCCTTAGGCACCATGCTACCAGAG
>NW_006922545.1:290572-296949 GCF_000298275.1 Orycteropus afer afer
TCTTAAGACAAATGGCAAAGTAAACAGTCACAACTTCTCTGTTGAATACTTTCTCAACATATCCTGCTTCCTTCACTATGTTACTGTGTGAGAATGAGGCTGTGAGAAGGAGAGAGTATAGGGAGTACTTTTTACTGCAGTGAGTTTTTATAAGTCAGAGTTTTAAAGATAATTTCTGTTTTTTGTCAAGATAGTCACCATGCTTTCAGTAAAATCTACTAAGATTCAGCCAGTCAAATAGTCTTTGTGTTAATTTACTGTAACTGTGGTAAGCAGAAAAATAGCCACCAACAAATACTCATCTTAAAACCTTGAGACCTGTAAGGGTTACTTTATATGATGCAATTAAGTTAAGGATTTGAGAGGAGTTTATCCTGCATTATCCATGTAGACCCTAAGTGCTATGAATAGTGTCATAAGACACTTTTAATAAGAGACAGTAATGAGAGTCTTGTCACATAAGAGGCAGTAATGTGAAAATGAGGCAGAGATTTGAGTGATGTGACCAATGCTGGGATGGCTGACAGAAGCTAGAGGAGACAAGGAACAATTTCTCCCCTAAGAACGTTGGAGGGAATAAGGCCATGCTGGATTTCAGAATATCGAGCCATACTCTGCAAGTAAAAGTAAAGGGCTTTGTCAAGCCTGTTGTTGTTGTTGTTGTTATGTGCCGTCGAGTCAAACCCGACTCATAGTGACCCCTCCTTGGGTTTCCGAGGCAGTATCACTGCGGAAGTAGGATTGCCCAACCTTCCTTACGAGGAGTGGCTGGTGGGTTTGAACCGCCAGCCATCTGGTTAGCAGGCAAGTGTCTTAGCCACTATGTTGTCAAGACTAGGTGTCAAAATTATAGTTCAATCAGGTTATTCTATTACAGTAGACAATGAAACATTCTGGAACCTGAAGTGTCCTTACTGATTTTTATTATTCAGCAGTCCTGGGAACTTTTGACTTCTCCATTAAAGGCCATATGAACGTCAAAAAAGTTGACCTGAAATGAAGGTGTGGTCCTTGCTCTTGGTGAAACCTGACACTTCCATATAATTCCTCTACACCAACAATACCAATCAAGATATAGCACAAACACTTACTTTAAGGTGACTATGTGATCCTTGCTGTGAATGTAAAATACCACCTGCCTTAGACCTTCTACCACCCCAGGTAATGAATGAAAGCCTGTGCTTTGAGATGAAACCACATCTTTCCATGTTCTTCTTCCTTCATCATAAGAAAGTCTGTGAAAACAATGCTCTCTACTTCACAACTCACAAGCCTTGCCATTCATTGCTGTCTTTGTTTTTTCCTTTTCTTTTTTTTTTTTATTGTTTTATTGTGATTTTAGTGAAAATTTACAGAGCCAATTGGTTTTCCATTCACCAATCCATACTATTTTGTTTTGTGACATTAATTGTACTCCCTGTAATGTAACTAACACCTCTCTTCCCACTTCCTCCTGCTTACCACTTCCATTTATCCTTCTTTCCTATCCCTTCTTGCCTTCTGAGCTTTATCCCTGGGCAAATTCTTTTGGTCTTGCGTGATTGATTATTCTAAGGAGTTTGTACCTCCCTAATGTTATTATTCACCTTATAGACTTGTCTATTGTTTGGATGAAAGTTGAGCCTTAAGGATGAGTTCAGTTCTAGGCTTGAAGGGTCATTAAGGGCCATGTTCCCTGAGGTTCCATCAGTATTCATCAGACCAATAAACCAGCTCTTTTGATGATTTTGAATTTTGTTCCAGAATTTTCTCCCACTTTATTTAAGAACTTCTATTGTAATCCCTTTCAGAGTAGTCACCAGTGGTACCTGGGAACCATCTATTTCTTCTGGTCTCAGAATTGCAGATGCTAAGGCTTATTTGGTCCATTAGTCTTTTGGATTTAATATTTCCCTGTTTTTTTTTTTTTTCTTCATTTTTGTTATTTCATACAGAGAGAGACCAATAACTGGAAGATAACAACCTTAGATGGTTGCTTGTAAACTTCTAAAAGCCCAGCCACTACCTACAAAATTAGGATGCAGACATTGTCTTTGTGAACTATGTTATATCAACTGACCTTGATGATCCTCACAACTGCGGTCTTGCGTCACAAGACTCAGTGACTCATTCCCTCGAGGTGTTTGTTTATGGTTAAAAAGTTTGCACAATTTTGCCCCCTGTTTGCTCTACTGTATACTTGGATATATTTAAAGCACATACAAATATGTAAGTAAAAATGTCTTCCAAACCTTCATATGATCATGGGTGTATTCCCATTACCCTATGCATATATGTTCATCTTGTCTGTCTGTCCATGTATCGACTTGTAGATTGATGTTTGTTATTTCTGATAATGCAGGATTGTGTACATAATGGTATTTACATTTGCTGTTTGTATCTCTTGTGCACCTCTCCTTGACTTCCTTTTCCTTAGTGATACTGTGCTGATCACCCTATTATTGTATATTGCCCTTCCCTTCATCCAGATTAATATATGTCTCCTACCTAGTAAGTGATTTCTCATTCCTTCCATTCTCCACCCATCCCAGGTACCTGGGATTTCATTTCACCCTAGCAATAATAACAAAGTTCAGTAAGACAGAAGAAAAAAAAAAATGCTAGCAAGGGGGTGGTGAAGTTGGAATAGTCATACACTGCTGATATGACTGCAAAATTGTGCAAACTCTGTTGAAAACAGCATGGCACTTCCTTAAAAAGTTGGAAATAGAAATTCCATTTGATCCCACAATCTCACTACTAAGTATATTTCCTAATGAAATAAGAGCTGGAACATGAATTGGTATATGCACATTAATGTTTATTGTAGGACTATTCACAATAGCAAAGAGATTGAAATAACCTAAATGCCCCTCAATGGATGAATGGATAAACTTGGTACATGCAGGCAATGAAACACTGTTTAATGTTAAAAAATAACAAACAATCCAGGGAATACCTTAAAACATGGATGAACCTGGAGGACATTCCAAAAAACCAAACTTACTGCCTCTGAGTTAGATCCGATTCATAGCCACCCCTCCTTGAGTTTCTGAGGCAGTACCTCTACAAAAGTAGATTGTCCAACCTCTCTTCTGAGGAGTGGCTGGTGGGTTTGAACTGCTACCCTTCTGGGTAGCAGTCAAATGTCTTAGGCACTATGCCACCAGAGCTTCTTGGAGTACATTATACTGAGTGAAATAAGGCAATCACGAGAGTTAAAATATTGCATGAGTCCACTATTATAAAAAGTAAAAGAAAAGTTAGCATACAGAATGGAAAATTCTTTTGATTGTCACTAGTGTCTTGAATTCACTTGTACTGATCTGAGTTATTTATCAGGTTATATCAACCAGCACACATACACCCAGACTCCCAGATTACTCCTGTCTCCCACTAGTTCATCTCTATAATTCTCTATGAATCATTCATTCACATTCCTTAACTTATGCCCCCTTTAACTCCAAAAACTATCTCACTAAATATTTATTTATTTAATTTATTTTTTGTTTTCCATCTGTCACACTGGAATACAAGCATCACAAGGAAGGAATAGGTAATCTTTTTTTTTTTCTAATGAATTCCTCAAGTGCCTAGGACTATATCTGTCTCATACTAAAGACTCAATACCTATTGGTCAGATGTCCATATGAGTAAAAAAATGTATTTAAACTGGTTACTTTTCCCTTGGCAAGGGGAAATAATCCTGTATTCAAAATAAGATGACCTGTAATCAAAGAAAAGCTTTCCATTAACTGTGGCATCTACAATGAGTCACAGTTTCTTTTTTTTTTTTTTTTTCATTTTTAAAATACAGATTAGTTTATGAATTTTACTGAGAATTAAAACTCTTGAAAGTACTATAATGAAATTAGACATATGCATGATAAGTTGTATTTTTAATTAGAGGGGTAAAAAGAACAAGAGCAAAGGGAAAGAAAAACAATTTTTAATAACATTGAAAAAAAAAATCTTGGCATCTAGTTCAGTTCTAATTTATTAGAATCCTATAAGACAGAAGATAAACACTCCAACGAGTATTCAAAGTGGCACAGTGGGTAGGGCTTTAGGCTACTTAACCACAAAATTGGCAGTTCAAACCCACCTGCTGCTGCTCCTGGGGAGGAAGATGAGGCAATCTACTTCTGTAAAGATTTGCTGTCTTGGAAACCCAATGGGGATCATTTACTATGAGTCAGTGAGTTTGGTTTGGTTAATTTTTGGAAATCTTTATGGTAGCAGACTGCATCTTTTCCTCAGAGCAGGGGGTAAGTTTGAACTGCAGATCTTTCAGTTAATAGGCCAACTAACCATCAAACAAAACAAAAAGCAAAGCAAAACAGAAAACACTGCCATCCAGTCGGATCTGACTCATACTGACCCCTCCTTGGGTTTCTGAGTTGGTATCACTATGAAAGTAGATTGCCCAACCTTCCTTCTGTGGAGTGGCTGGTGGGTTTGAATGACCAGTTTCTGCTTAGCAGTCTAATGCATTAGGCACTAGGCTACCAGTGCTCATAACTAACCATCAGAATATCCTATAGTCATGCCAATTAAAAAAACACACCTTCCAACTTGCATTACTTCTTCTACTAATTGGTTAACATACTCCCTACAGGATGATTTAATTTTTCTTTCATGAAAAAAAAAAAAAAAAAAGAAAAAATTTTGAAATCTTTTTGTATTGTAATTTGTCTAAGTTTGTCTGAAGAGAATTGTTGTAGTACTGGTTAAAGCATTCAGCTGCTAACCAAAAGACTGATGGATTGAATCTACTAGCTCCTTGGTGGTTGCATGCTTCTGTAAAAAAATATGTAGCCTTTAAAATCCTATGAGGTAGTTCTACTCAATCTTAAAGCTCCCTTATGAGTCGGAATTGACTTTATCTTTGTTATTGGGATTTTATACACCTAAGACATTTGACTGCTAACCAGAAGTCTGGAGGTTCAAATCCACCAGCTACTCCTCAGAAGGAGAACTGGGCAATCTACTTCCATAGTTACACTGCCTGGGAAACCCGAGGAGGGGTCGTTAGGAGTCGGATCTAACTTGATGACAGTGAGGTGTTTATTTTTATTTAGTTAGCAATTATTTCCAGTGTGTAGAAATAGACTGCAGTGGTAAAGGGAACTTCTATACAGGGGAGGGGATGTTACTAAAATGGTCATTTTTTTTTTTTTTTCCCTTCTGTTAACAAACATAACAGTAGCCCTTGTTGACAATTTTGTCAAAACATGATTTTTTTGACTTTTAAAGCTAAAGAATGCCTTCTCCATGACACATCAAATAAAATTCTAGAAGGGCTTCCAGCTGAAAACTATAGTCAGTATTTTATCTTCTTCTTTTCTTTAGAATTTTGATGAAGTTTCTTAGCATCTCTGTAGTACCTCTCAGACACTTAACACTTTGTTTGATCATGCTAAAATCCAGGAATAAAATAACTTGATCAGTTAATTCTAGGGCACAATTTCTAAACTAATCAAAGTAGCCACTATCTCACTTCTAAAATTTCAGATAGTGACTGTTGGATTCTAGTGGAGTTTTCCCTCCACCATTTTAATGCTGGATGGCATAAATGGTGCTCAGTCACTGACTGAAAGTTTGGTTATTTGAAAAAAAGACGAGTTATCTGTGTCATAGAAGATTACATTCAAGAAAATCCCATGAAGTTTGGTTGTACTCTGTGACACACGGAATTGACATGTTTTGGAATACAGTCCACAGTAATATTTTTTTTTTTCTTTTCCTTTCCCTCTAATGCTATTGCCTCAGTTAATTCTGTGTAAATGCTGTGGCATTTGCTAATGATTTCACTATAACTTTTGATATATTATCATTATCTTCCTCAAGGTGACAGAATTATTTCTCAGGAAAATCTTATCAGTAAAGTAAGGAAGACATATAAGTTTCAAGACATGAAAAATACAAACTCAGAAAGATAAACCCATGTATCTTATAATCTTACTCTAATTTCCAAATCAGAATGAGGAAAGAAAATATTTTTGTGTCTTGTAACTTTTTGTTTCTCATTTAACAGCTTTTAGGCTTCTTTCTCATACTTTTGAATGGAGGCTAACACTTGAGGGAAAAAGCTGTCTCACAATATTCCCTGATTCACACCTTACTTGGCAACTTCCAGTTAAGTTAAAGTAACAAAACTACCAACAGGTTTTCCATGAATATTGTGTTTTCTGAGATTTTGTAATATCAGTTTTCTAACCAGTTGAGCAAAATAACAATTTATTTACATTTGCAGTATTTGCAAATTATTGACTATAGTTCTCAATTCTAAAAGATGTTAGTAGTCCTACAGGCAAAAGAGTGATGATAACCATGCCTTGAACAATACTAAAATTGCGGGCCTTAGAAGCTTGTTAGAACCAATAAGTTTTTTTTTT
>NW_006922545.1:297524-301185 GCF_000298275.1 Orycteropus afer afer
CTTGCTTCCAAGGAGCATTCTGGCTGCACTTCCTCCAGGACAGATCTGATGTCATATTCTTTAATTAGTTAAGCTAAACTATTGTTTAGATTAAAGAAAACTTCAAGAGATATTTTTAGTTTAAGATTTAAAGATTGTTTCAGGGAAATTTACAGCCTTTCTGGCTCCAGAAAATCTGGGATCCATAAGAAATTGAAATCTGTTCTATCTATGTTTTCCCTCTTTTGGTAATAATTCTTCTATAGAATCTTTGATCAAAATGTTTGGTTATGGTAGCTGGGCACCATCCAGTTCTTCTGGTCCTGTAGAGAAGGAGACAACTGTTCATGAAGGCAATTAGCCTGACTTTACATTTCTGCCTCCTGTTCCTGACTCTCTTTCTTTCTCCGATGCTGTAGATGCATACAGATCAATTATTGTGTTTGGGATATCCACTTGCAAGCTTTTAAGAGTCAAGAAATTATTCAAGAAACTAGGCGGTAGAATGTTGTTATTGTTTGTTGTTAGGTGCCATTGAGTTGACTCCAACTCATAGTGACCCCATGTAGAACAGAATGAAACCCTACCAGTCCTGTGCTAGCCCCATAATCCTTTCTATATCTGAACCCATTGTTGCAGACACTGTGTCAGTTCATCCTGTTGAGGGCCTTCCCCTTTTTTGCTGATCCTCAACTTCACCAAGTATGATATTCTTCTCCAGGGAAGGGTCCTTTTTGACAACATTACCAAAATGAGATGAAGCCTGGCCATTCTCACTTCCAAGGAGCATTCTGACTGTACTTTTTCCAGGAAAGATTTGTTCATTCATTTGGAAGTCCATGGTACTTTAAGTATTCTTTAAAAACGCCACGACTCAAAACCATCAATGCTTCTTCAGCCTGCCTTGTTCATTGTCCAGCTCTTACATGCATATGAGGTGATTAAAAATACCATAGCTTTGGTTAGGTACACCTTAGTCTTTAAGGAGACATCTTTGCTCTTCAGCACTTTAAAGAGGTCTTTTGCAGCAGATTTGTCCAGTGCAATACATGATCTGATGTCTTGACTGATGTTTCCATGGGTGTGATTGTGGAACCAAGTAATTCATATTCTTTAACAACTTCTGTCTTTTCTCCATTTTTTATGATGATGCTTATTGGTCCAGTTGTGAAGATTTTTGTTTTCTTTGTGGTGAGATGTAATCCAAACTGAAGAATGAAGTCTTTAATATTTATCAGTAATGGTTCCAGTCATCCTCAGTTTTAGCAATGCAATGTTGTGTCATCTGTGTATCACAAGTTGTTAATAAGTCTTCCTCTGGTCCTGATGTCACATTCTTCTTCATATAGTCCAACTTCTCATATTATTTTCTCAGCATACAGATTGAATAAGTGTGAAAGGATACAACCCTGACACACTCCCTTCTTGATTTAAAACCTGCACTAACCCCTTATTCTATTTGAATGACAGACTTCTGGTCTATGTACAGTTTCCTCATAAGCACAATCAAGTATTATAGAATTCCCATTCTTCTCAATGTTATCCATAATTTGTTATAATCCACACAATCAAATGTTTTTGCATACTCAATAAAACACAAGTAAACACCTTTCTGGTATTCTTTGTTTTTTGTCAAGATCCATCTGACATCAGAAATGATAATCCTCTGCTTCATGTCCTGTTCTGAATCCAACTTGCATTTCTGAAAGTTCTCTGTCAATATATTACTGCAAACATTTTTTAATTATCTTCAGTAAGATTTTACTTGTGTGTAACATTAATGATATTGTTCAATAATTTCCACATTCTGTGGGATCACCTTTGTTTGGAAACCAGAAGAATTCTGGGATGGCATCAAGAACATCATCCATGAAGAAAGCAAAAAGTCACTGACAAAACAGGAAAGGAAGAAAAGACCAAAATGGATGTCAGAAGAGACTCTGAAACTTGCCCTTCAAAGGGCAGTAGCTAAAGAAAAAGAAGAGATGACAAAGTAAAAGAGCTGACCAGATGATTTCAAAGAGCAACTCGAGGAGACAAAATCAATTATTGTAATAAAATGTGCAAAGACCTGGAGTAAGAAAACCAAAAGGGAAGAACATGCTTGGCATTTCTCAAGCTGAAAGAACTGAAGAAAAAATTCAAGCCTCGAGTTGCAGTAATGAAAGATTCTATGGGAACAATATTGAATGATACAGGAAACATCAGAAGAAGATGGAAGGAATACACTGAGTCATTGTACCAAAAAGAATTGGTCAATGTTCATCCATTTCAGGAGGTGGCATATGATCAAGAACCAATGGTATTGAAGGAAGAAGTTGAAGATGCACTGAAGGAATTGACAAGGAATAAGGCTCCAGAATTGACAGACTACTAACTGAGATGTTTCAACAAATGAATGCCATGCTGCAGCTACCCACTTATCTATCCCAAGAAATTTGGAAGACAGCTATCTTGCTAACTGACTGGAAGAGAGCCATATTTGTACCCATATCAAAGAAAGATGATCCCACAGAATGTGAAATTAGAATATAAGCACTAAACATGTTACTAGGCAGGGATGTTCCATAAAAAAATATGATGTTGAACTTCAAACCAAGGAACCAAATCTTATGAGGTGTTTGGTTGTACACAGCAGCTTCAATCACAGCACCAGTTAGGTGACAGTACCTTGAAGGGCTGGGGTAATTTCTCCAGGAGGCTGTATATGCACTAAACCAGTGTCCAATATATGGTTCTGTTTCTCAAATAGCTAGGATTCATGGGTCCAGGAACCAAGGGATGGAAACGGGAGTGGTGCCACTCACTATTACGCTAGTGACCCACTCAAAAAATTTTTGCTTCCTGTCCCTGCTACCCTATGCTCTGTGGGTCTGGAGATCTTATTCCAAAGGGAGGAACACTTCCACCTGGAGACACAATACTGATTGCATTGAACTGGAAATTAAGAATGCCACCTTGCCATTTTGGCTTCCTCATGCCTCTGAATCAACAGACAAAGAAGAGCATTACTGTACTATCTGGTGTGATAGATTCTGATTACCAAGGGGAAATTGGATTGGCTTTACATAATGGAGGTAAAGAAGAGTATGCCTGGAATACAGGAGATTATTTAGGACATCTCTTACTACTACCATGCCCAGTGATTAAAGTCAATGGAAAATTACAGCAACCCAATTCTCATATGACTGCTAAACAGCCCAGACTCTTCAGGAATGAAGGTTTATGTCACCCTACCAAGCAAAGAACCACAACCAGCTGAGGTGCTTGCTAAGGACAAGGAAATACAGAATGGGTAGTGGAAGAAGGTAGTTCTGAATATCAGCTATGACCACGTGACCAGCTGTGAGGACTGTGATTGTTATATGTCTTCATTGTATATGTGCATCAAATGTTTTTGTTTCCTTCTGTTATGAACTGTGAAATGTAAATAAGTTTAATGAGTTTTGGTTGTACGTGTGATAGCGTATCATATTACTCACAAATATGCCCTTATAATTGTCCTTATTTAGAGATTATATATGGTTAAGAAGATGTGTACAATTGCCAAGTTGACAAGGGGTGGATTGTGATAGTTGGAGCTGTGTGTTAACTTGGCTGGAGCACAATTCTATGTGGTTTGAGCTGTCATGGTGTGGTTGTTCCCATAATGGGATCAGATGACTATGTTTTGAGTGGCCAA
>NW_006922545.1:302180-303694 GCF_000298275.1 Orycteropus afer afer
CCAACCTTCCTTCCAAGGAGTGGCTGGTGGGTTTGAACCGCCAGCCGTCTGGTTAGCAGGCAAGTGTCTTAGCCACTATGCTACCAGAGCTCCCAAGTTTTGGTATATGGTGATAGAAAAATCATATTGATTAAGAGTAGAGTTGGATAGTCAATTAATGTAAGTTATATCAATAAGTTGTACACCAGAAAAGAAGTTAATTGGCCAAAGTTTTGTTATAGGAATGTTTGCAATATGACACAAAAGAAGGATCAGTATCTTTAAATCCATCTTACATTGGAATTATCAATCTACAATGTCTAGCAATATATTTAATATATAATCTTTATCTGGCCTCATTTTTATGATGTTATATACTATATTAATAACATAAAGAAGAATAAAAACACTCTAAATTTTATTTAAACAAATAAGAATAATTTATAAAAGTTTATCAAATTTGTATAGAGAAAAGAGCACAGAGACTGAGTTCAAAATATTTGAGTTCTATCTTCATCAATTATGTTTAAATATATTTGTCAAATTATACCTTCTAGAATGATATTTTCTGAAAAATAGCACATATGTTTTTATTATAATTTCTGTTTCCTACAAAAACAAATGTACTCTTCAAATTAAAACTTTATTTTTCATTATCAATTTTAATTAAAATTTAATAAAGTTAATTTTCATGAATATCTACATATTGCCAAATATGAAAAAAGAAAGTATACAAAAAGAAAAAAAAAATAAGTAAAAAGCAAGATAGAACAGAGAAAGTACAATAATAAAGAGACAATACATAGTGTGATATGGGAAAAAAGGAAAAAAATATCCTTTCTTTTGAAAAATAAGCAAAGTATACATTACCTCAAAACAAAAAAATGGATTTATATGCACCAAAGTGAATGCTGTGCTTTTTAACTTAGGTGGATGTATAAATCATTTTATTGAAGTTCAAAAAGAAAAGACTTGATTTTAAATACCCAGAAAATCAATGAGTGGATCATAGATTGGGAGAAAATTGAAGTCAGGTATAAAATTGTGACGATAAATTGGGGTTGAGAGGAAAGTTGAAATCAAAGTGTAGAGGGCATTGACTGACAGTCATTATATGACTTTTGTTTATCAATGTTTTTTGGGTAAAGAAAAGTGACAACCTTTAAATAATTGTAAGTGTATATTCTATGTCAATAAGGAACACATTTTATTACTTACAGCAATAATAATCTCTGCCTTTGAGAAATCTGAAATTCAGTGAGGGCTGTAAACATGTCTTTAAAAAGAATTATGACACATTTTAATAACTCTTAAAAGACAAAAATTCTGACTTATCCTGTTACTTATCTTGGTGCCATAACATCTGGTAATGGTCTTTGATTGAAAGTGTTTACTACATCCTCACAGGGTGACATCTACAATCTGCCTTATGACATCCAAATTCTCTCCCCCAAAGCTGTATTGAATACTGAAATTTGGTTTACACTGATGGAAAAATCACATTGATCAAAGGCAGAATTGATCTACTCTTATGA
>NW_006922545.1:303794-304865 GCF_000298275.1 Orycteropus afer afer
TCTTTGGGAGTCCCTGAGTTGTCTCTCCTCACCTGTATCCCTGGGGCTGACTGCTCTTCTGTCCAGATTCAAGGCTTTTATCCCCTTTCTCCTGCTCTTCTGGCCTGCTACTCTGGGCATCCCTGTGTTGTCTCTCCTCACCTGTAACCCTGGGGCTGACTGCATATTTATCATGTAGTAATGCATGTGCTTCTTTATTAGTGCACAGAAAAAATAATATCTAATGGCACATCTAATAATTGACTACAATTTCAAAGTAGAAAAAGTAATAGAGGAGTTTAAATAATATTAGGTACATTAGTGATAAAAATAGAAGTCCACCACTCATGTATCAGTTTTTCATACTGCAGTGGTATATGTGATCCTGGAAGTTTTACCACGAGTATCTGCAGCAAGGGCCTCTCTGATGGATGGACTGGTTTCAGTGGAGCTTCCAGACTCAGCAGAATAGAAAGAAAGGCATGGTGATCTGCTTCTGAAATTCAGCGAGTGAATATCCTACAGATTTTCTGCTATCCGGCAGTTAAAGACATGTGCTTTATTTTGTTTAAAAGACATTTAAGAAATTGCTAACATGATATTGTTTGATATAGACTTTTTGGAAGACAAGTCCACTATGGTTGAAGGTAACAATGACTCAAGCATGCTAGTGATCATGAGGATGGAAAGAGACAGTGTTGTGTTTAATTCTGTTTTATGTGGGTCAATATGACTTAGCCACAACAGGTAACAACAGAATAAAATATCTGCAATTTTTACTTCCGAGATATACAAAGATACTGCCACAACTATTGTGGCTTGTTGCCCAGAAGCATAATGAATGAAAAGCTGAATTTCAGTTAAAAGTTAGTGAAAATAGCATACCTTTTAATTCCAAGTTATGGGAGCTCTGGTAGCATAGTGGCTAAGACACTTGCCTGCTAACCAGACGGCTGGCAGTTCAAACCCACCAGCCACTCCTCGGAACGAAGGTTGGGAATCCTACTTCCATAGTGATACTGCCTCGGAAACCCAAGGAGGGGTCGCTATGAGTCGGGTTTGACTTGACAGCACATAACAACAACAAATATA
>NW_006922545.1:304965-306411 GCF_000298275.1 Orycteropus afer afer
ATTAAAATTAGTTATATGTCTCCTTAGGCTCTTCTTGAGTTTGACATTTTTTTGAGATTTTTTCTTATTTTTCTAAAAATTTTGATGAACATTGCTGATATATTTTGTAGAATGCTCTTTTATTGAAAGTTCTGTGTTATTTTTTTCTCATGATTAGATGAGTATTATGGGTTTTGGGGAGGAAGACAACAAGGATAAAGTGCCATTTTGTTACATCGTATCAAGAGTTTATGCTATCGACATAATTTATCACTGTTGATGTTGACCTTGATTATCTGCCTGAAGTAATAGTTGACAGTTTTCTGTTACACTATAAAGTTCTTCTATGTCACTCCATTCCATTTTGTACTGTTCGGAAGGCACTATGTGCAACCCACACTTCCAGAGAGAGGAGGTATGATCTACTACCTTGAGGTAGCATATCTATGAAAATTATTTGGAATGATTCTGTTCTGGACATTTGTCTCTTTTATATGCTTTATTTATTTATTTGGTCATCTATTAATATCAATATGTACTCAGGCATATTTATCCTATTCTATAATTTATAATCCAATATTTCTTTATTTATTGGGTTATTAAAATTTTCTAGTTTTGAATATTGAGTGGTCTTTCAGCTGATTATGTATTAATGTGTGTGTGTGTGCGTGTGCGTGTGTGTTCATGTGAGTTTAACACTCCCTAATTTCTAGCACTGGGAAGAAGACTGGGCAATCTACCTCCATAGAGATACCCCTCGGAAACCCAAGGAAGGGTCACATGAGCTGGCCACTATCACTTTCTAGCACTGCAAATTTTTCCAAGTTCATTTTCATCTTGTAGTTTTTCCTAACCCTGGGGAGCTCTGGTGGTATAGTGCCTAAGGCATCTGACTGCTAACCAGAAGGCTGGTGATTGAAACCCACAAGCTACTCCTCAAAAGGAAGATTGGGATAATCTATTTCTTTAGAGAGGTTACCCTGGAAACCCAAGGAGGGGCTGCTATGAGGTGAGATGGACTCAACAGCAGTGTTTTTTTTTTTTCGCCTTGGAAATGGTTATTTCATCCAGCCACACTGATTCATTTTATGACAGAATGGTATTTAAAATAAAGATCTAGGTACTAGGTGTGTGTGTGTGTGTGTGTGTGTGTTTGTTGTTGTTTTGTTTTGTTTTTTGTTTTTCCCTGGGATGTTTTTGTTCTCAGCTGACAAAGAAAAATAATATATGTGTATAATAACACTGCAAACCTATGTGTAGCCCTCTGCGTAGCTATATATTCCTAACCATGATTTCATTCTTGTGTCTCCAATTCTAACCCAATATTACAACATAGATTATTCAAGTGCTCTCCCACCTTTTAAAACAATATGTATTTTTTGTAGTATCTCAATAAATGATATGGGTTTCTGCACTGCAGTTAAAGATCCCTTCTCTGTCATAAACATACTGTTCTTTTTTTTTTTT
>NW_006922545.1:311791-314747 GCF_000298275.1 Orycteropus afer afer
TATATATACACAATGAGGTTTCATACTGTTTTGAAATCTGCATATGAGGTCACAAGAATCAAAATCAACTGATGGTAAACTGCTACAACACTACAAGAGTATGTTAATTTCTCATTACTTTGAATTGTAACCCTCTTCAATCTATTTTCCATTCTGTAGCCAGAGTGATCTTTTAAAGCCAAATCTGACTATGTAAATTAGAAAGTATCTATTCCTTACATTCTTCTTCAACTCCTCAGTTGC
This sequence comes from Orycteropus afer afer, assembly GCF_000298275.1. Lineage (NCBI taxonomy): Eukaryota > Metazoa > Chordata > Mammalia > Tubulidentata > Orycteropodidae > Orycteropus > Orycteropus afer. The sequence continues at coordinate 312,035 of NW_006922545.1, forward strand.
TTTATGTTTACCTTATTTTCAATGGTTTCTAAGTTGATTTTCTTTGAATAAGCATGTTTTTAAATCTCAATGAAAATATATTTATGCACTTAATATCAAGAAAGATCAGTGCTAAGAGATGGGTTTGTATTTGTGTGTGTGGGTGGGGAGGATGTGCTGAGTTGCAATTTATACCAAAATCTCTTCCCCAACATAATTTTCTGCTTCCCTGCAGATGGTTTTCTTTAAGCTTGGGTACATGAGAATGTGTTGACTTGCAAAGATTCTTCATTTTCAAGTTACAATAGTGCCATTTCAAAATTTACTTCTGGAAGACATCAGAGTCTGTGCATGCAATGGCAAAAATACATTGTGAATCTATATCCTGAAGGATTATGGATGAAGGAAAAATGATAGTTGAAAGAAAATTTCAGGTTTTTTGTTGTTTGTTTTTTAATTGAGTAAACTTTCATTGATTTGTTCATTCCTTTTGAAAAATTAATTTTTCCAGGGCAAGCAAATTCAGCAGAACAAGAATCCAGTCTTTTGAAAGAGTATTTCTTGTGACCACTGTATAGAGAGTGAAGATTTCTACCCATGTTAACACTGTTGTCACTTCTCCCTCTTGCATAGATCACTCCTCTATTGGAAGGTAGCCATTTACCTCATCAGAAATCTAGACTGATTGCCGTGAAGTCCATTCTGACTGACAGAAACCAAATAGGACAGAGTAGAACTGCTACATAGGGTTTCCAATGCTATAATATTTACAAAAGCAGACTGCCTCATCTTTCTGAGTAGTTTCGAACCCCTGATCTTTTTTGTTAGCAGCCGCATGCTAAACCATGGTGCAACCAAGGATCCTGTTATATAAACCTAGAGTGCATGTAAATGTTCTACATTAATCTAAAACTGATTATTATGTACTGGATACATAATATATGTACACTATTTTAATGTGCTTCACAACTTTTTCTATCTTGCAGTAAATAAGTTAATGTCAAAATTAATTATAGCATGGACACATCTTTCTGAACTACACCAGCAGTTAAAGATATGTGCTTTATTTTGTTTAAAAGACATTTAAGAAATTGCTGACACTAACATAAGGTAATTTTTTTCTTGATTATCTAAGGTGAGCATTCATCTATTTTAACCAACTTTTACAAAATCTATCAGAATTCCAAATTTTCTTCAAAATATATTTCACTGAATGTGTTTACAGTGTCATTTATAAATGCTGCGATTGGTAAGTAATTGCACACAGGGGTTATATTAAGCTTCCTGTGACACAGAATCTAAGAATATCAACTCTACTGAAATTTTTAGAATAAATACTGAATATTAAAAGAAGGATATAGTTGATTTACATAGCTTGTATAAAGGATAAATTATAATTATTTCAATATATTTTGATCTTGCAGTGGGAGCAGAGAAGTATACCTGTTCCTAGATTTTGTTCTCTTTTGCTATGGAAAATATTTGAGAAACTCTATAAAGGAATAGAAAATTTAACAAAGCTTCTTACAAGTAATTTAGTAAGAAAAATTGACATTTTTGTAAACACAGCTTACCCAGACACTGCTTGATTTATATACAAGTACTAAGTTTAAATGTTCCATACTATCTATTACTCCAAGGAGGTGCGGCTTGTGAGTTGATTGTTTGCATCACAAATCTAACCACCATATATTTCTTCATATGCACTAAAGAAAAAAAAAAAAAGAAAGAAAGAAATGGAAAGTTGAATGTAGAATACAGACATACACACAGACATATACACACTGCATACACATGGAGAGTTTTATTTGAAAAACTACTTTTATCCAGGGATTCCATGCTGACATTAGAAATGAACACAAAAAGTAGATCCTTTCCTGATGAATAGTAAACTTAAATGTAAAAGCTTCTTTCCTAATTAATTTTAATAATTGTTCTATGGTTTCTGACATACTTGCTGCATGAGGAATGCTCCATGTATTTCTACAGTTTTATATATAACAAACCAAACCTTGGTGATTTGAACTCACAAGAAGGGCCTCAAGAGAAAGTCCTGGTCATCTGCTTCTGAAACCCTATCAAACACAGCTCTACTCTGAAGCAAATAGGTAGCCAAGACTTGGAAGGGAGTCATTGGAAACTGGTTATATAAATTTTATACAAAAACATAAAGTGTATTTTAAAGCAATTGTTTAAATGGAAAATAGTAACTTTCAAAGATGAACAGGAAATTACTGTGAATGAATATTCATTTTCATTAAATAAAGATAATGTATTCTTCCAAAAGTGAATCCATTTTACAGAAATGTTTATTATCCAGAATTTTAAGATTCCACTTATAATACCTATTGCTTCTAAATCATTGTTCATTTATAATGTTTCATTTTTTAAAAAAAGAAAGACTGTTTTACATGCTTCCTCTCCCACTTTTGTTTCTTTCAGTTTATCCTGTCTATCTTTAGATAGTCTTTACAATAAAGTGTTCAATGGAAATTGAAACTTGTGGAAAAACACTAATTTGAAAGGTCACCTTAATATGCAGATGATATCTATGTGGTCTTATCTTCTCTGGAATAAAAAGTGGGAAAATTTTTTATTATTTTCATTTTCTTTTATATAACTCTTCCATTTCATTTAACCTGAATAAACATTTTAGTCACATTGGAATTTTTTTTTTCCTGTAATATCTTCACCTTCCAATCATATATTTAAGTAAAAAGTACACTTAATTAAT
>NW_006922545.1:314847-316126 GCF_000298275.1 Orycteropus afer afer
AATATTTCTACCTATCCATTTCTATAATCATTAGAATTTGGACCACTTTTTTAGGAATAATTCTGACAATGTTTTTTTGTTATGAGATTGAGCATTTCTTGGCTCAGTCTATGATTCAAATATAGGTAGACACTATGCTAAAGGTATTTGCCCCCAGAAAGATAACAACAGAAATAATAATAATAATAATAATAATAATAAAACACTTCACTGCTGTGCAGTCAGATCCAACTCATAGTTACTCCTCCATGTTGTATCACTAAGGAAGTAGATTGTCTGATCTTCCTTCCAAGGAGCGGCTGGTGGGTTTTAACCATCAGCCTTCTGGTTAGCAGCCAAATGCCTTAGACACTATGCCACCAGAGCTCCTAACAACAGAAATAATACCCTGGAAATCCAGTGTGTTCACAAGCAAAAACAAATTTTATAAAAATGCATAAAGAGAATTTCACTTTAAGTTTCAGTATTTCACTTGAACTTATTTAATATTTGGGCTACTGTGGTCATTAGGGAGAATTGTTTTTAATTCTTGACAATATTTCCCTCCTTCTATTGGCACAGGATCAGATTTTTTCTCTTGATTTTTAGTATGTCACACAAAGTTTTCCTCTTTCTTTGTCAGAAACACACTGTTGGCATTTTTTCTATTCTTCTCCTATGTCCTCTAAATCTACTTAACATCTTCAGTTGGTCTTTCCTTTAGCAGGCTTACTTCTTATATGCAAATGCCAAAGTTCTATGTTGCTATGTTTTGCTGTCTGTGTATTCCATAGCCTGAAGTAGAATTGTGAAGACAGAACATGAACACTTGCAACTGTCACATTTTGGTGAACTATCTAAAACAGAAGCAGGTATTTCATAGTGTTATGGTTAACTCTGCTTACAAATGTAATATACATACTTTTGCTACTGTGAGCAATTTTTTTTCAACATTTTAGCAACACAAATTTCAGTGACCAATGAAAGATTATGACAATATTTAGTATATAAAATATATTTAAGATTCCAAAGAGAAGTAAGCATATTGAAATACAATTAGCAAATGTAAAGAAGCATATGTGTTGTTGTTGTTGTTGTTAAGTGTCGTCTAGTTATTTCCGACTCATAGCGACCCCACGCACAGCAGAACGAAACACTGCCCGATCCTGCGCCAGCCCCACAATCCCTGCTACACTTGAGGCCATCATCACAGCCATCGTATCAATCCATCTCGTTGAAGGCCTCCCCCTCTTTCGTCGACCCTCCACCCTACCAAGCATGACATCCTTCTCCAGGGAAT
>NW_006922545.1:323161-331665 GCF_000298275.1 Orycteropus afer afer
TTTTTTTTTCCCAGTCTGAAGGCTTAAGTAAGAGGTTGCTATTTTCAATTACTTTAACAAATGTGAAAGAGATCAAGTTATAATTAGCTATTAATTCTAAATAATGTAATTACATAAAATCAATTATGTAATGCCCTGTCTTCTTTCCAAGGAGTGGCTGGAGTGTTTGAACTGTCAGCCTTCTGGTTAGCAGTCAAATGCCTTAGGCACTATGCTACCAGCACTGCCTTAATAATATTAAGTGAAGAAATTTAGTCTTAAAAGGTCTATTTTATATAATTAAATATATTGCTGACTTCTACATTTAATTTTAGTGCACTATTAAGAATATCATCTAAGAAATCTTAATTATTTTTTAAGAACTATAATTAAAAATGTAAATACCCAATGTATTCAAAACTTAAAGTATTTTATACTATAAAGACTTCCTTTTGAAATGGTTGAACATGAACTTTATCATATGGATAAAGTAAAGCTCCCTGAATCTCTATTCGCTGATGAGGCAGGACTCAAATTGAGGAGAAACAGCTGCAAATATCCATTAATAATAGGAATAGAGTAAAAGTACCCCAAAAGGATTCTAGGGTTGTGATATTTATGGGATCTGACTTCCACATCTTTCTCTTCTGGAGTGGCTAGTGTATTCAAACTACTCACCTTTCATTTAGCAGCCAAGTACTTAAACACTGCACCACTTGGGTGACTTTCAGACTCCAGAAATCAGTAAAAACATTCGATTCTTCATCTTTGCCATTAGTGGTGGGTGTGTAAATTTGAATACTAGTCATTGAATAATAATTATTATTGAATAATAATATATAATACAAAAATTATTAATAATTATAAATGACATATTATCTATCTCAGGGATGTTGAAAGCATTATACAGAGGACTAATTCAATGATATTTTCTCTGTATCATTTTAATCTTGACAGATTTTAGTAACTCATTGTATACTTTTTGTCTGCTAGCATTGTTGTTACTGTTGTTTTAATAACACAGCTAAATACATTGAAATGAAAAGTAAAGTTAGTAGTTTCCTAACAGAAATTAATTTAGCTTTAGATAAATAAACATGAAAATTAAATTTCAAAGAATTGTCTACAAATTGAATGGGTTAAATATGAAACTCCAATCTTGACAGATTATATTTATAATCTATAGATAATATGCTTATAATGCAGATTATATTTATAGTCTAGAGATTGTTGAACAGAGAGGTTTCAAAGAACTAAGGGAGACCAACTTGTCTGTCATTTTGTCCTACTGTGGTGGCTTGCATTTTGCTGTGAGGCTTGAGGCTTCACCATTGGTGTTTCAAATGCCAGCACGGTTGCGTATGGTGTACGGGTTTCAATGAAGCTTACAGATTGAGACAGGCTAGGAAGAAGGAAGAGGCCATCTACTTCATAGAGAACTGGCTAGGGAAAACCTTATGAATAGCAGTGAAACACTGTCTGATACATCACTAGGCAACTTTATGAATAGCCTGGAAACATTGTCCAATACAATGCAAGAAGACAAGCCCCTTAGGTCGGAAGGCACTCAAAATTCGACAGGGAAAAAGCTACTTCCTCAGAGTAATCATATGGATAAAGTAAAGCTCCCTGAATCTCTATTTGCTGATGAGGCAGGACTCAAATTGAGGAGAAACAGCTGCAAATATCCATTAATAATAGGAACATGGAATATACGAAGTATGAATCTAGAAAAATTGGAAGTGGTCAAAAATGAAGTGGAATGCATAAAGATTGATATCCTAGGCATTAATGAGCTGAAATGGACCGGTTTTGGCCATTTTGAATCAGATAGCTGTATGATCTACCATGCCAGAATGACAATTTGAAGAGGAATGGCATGGCATTCATCATCATAAGGGATGTTTCAAGATCTATCCCAAAGTACAATGCTGTCAGTGATAGGATAATATTCATATGTCTACAAGGAAAACCAGTTAATATTATTATTCAAATTTATACACCGACTACCAAAGCCAAAGATAAGGAATTTGAAGATTTTTTATAAACTTCTGCAGTCGGAAATTGACTAAACATACAATCAAGATGTATTAATTAACACTGGTGACCGGAATGCAAGTTGGAAACAAACAAGAGTCACTAGTAGTTGGAAAATATGGCCTTGGTGGCAGAAATAACGCTGGAGATTGCATGATAAAATTTTGCAAGACCAATGACTTATTCATTGTAAATACCTTTTTTCAACAACACAGATGGTGGCTATACACATAGACTTTGGTAAATGGAGTACAGAGGAATCAGATTGACTACATCTGTGTCAAGAGATGTTGGAAAAATTCAATATCTTCAGCCAAAACAAGGCTAGGAGCTGATCGTAGAATAGACCATCAAGTGCTCATATGCAATCTCACAATAAGGAAATAAATATGACCATGAATATATCCCTCCCAAATTTAGATATCATATAAAAAATAAATTTGATACATTGAACACCAATGACTGAAAACCAGAAGAATTATGTGATGACACCAAGAACATCATCTATGAAGAAAACAAAAGGTCAGTAAAAAGACAAGAAAGAAAGAAAAGACCAAAATAGATATCAGAAGAGACTCTGAAACTTGCCCTTGAGCAGAGAATAGATAAAGCAAATGAAAGAAATGACAAGATCAAAGAGCTGAACAGACTATTTCAAAGAGCAGCTTGAGCAAACAAAGTCAATTACTATAATGAAATGTGCAAAGACCTAGAGTTAGAAAACCAAAAGGGTAGGACATGTTTGGCATTCCTCAAGCTGAAAGAACTGAGGAAAAAAATTAAGCTTCAAGTTACAATATTGAAAGATTCTATGGAAAAATATTGAATGATGCGGGACACATCAAAAGAAGATGTACCAAAAAGAACTGGTCACTCTTCACCCATATCAGGAGGTGGCATATGATCAAGAACCAAAGGTATGAAGGAAGAAGTCAAAGCTGCACTTTGAAGAGGTCCCAGGGATTGACAAATACCCATTGAGATGTTTCAACTAACGGATGTCCCACTGGAGTCACTCACTTGACTATGGCAAGAGATTTGTAAGATAGCTACCTGGTCAACTGAGTGGAAGAGATTCATACTTGTACCCATTCCAAAGAAAGGTGATCCCACAGAATGTGGAAATTATCGAACATTATCATTAATATCACATGCAAGTAAAATCTTACTGAAGATAATTCAAAAACAGTAGCAGATGTACATTGATAGAGAACATCCAGACATGCAAATTGGATTGAGAGGAAGACTTTGAATGAGGGATATCTTTGCTGATGTTGGTTAGATCTTGGCTAAAAACAAAGAATACCAGAAAGATGTTTACTTGAGTTTTATTGACTATGCAAAAGCATTTGATTGTGTGGATCATAACAAATTATGGATAACATTGAGAAGAATTGGAATTCCAGAACACTTAATTGTACTCATGAGGAACCTGTATATAGACCAGGAGGTGGTCATTTGAACAGAACAAGGGACACCACATGGTTTAAAATCAAGAAGGGAGTGCACCAGGGTTGTATCTTTTCACCGTACTTATTCAATTTCTATGTTGAGCAAATAATCCAAGAAGCTGGAGTATATAAAGAAGAGCGTGGCATCAGGATTGGAGGAAGAATTATTCACAACCTGCAATACGCTGATGACACAACTTTGCTTGCTGAAAGTGAGGATGGCATGAAACACTTACTGATGAAGATTGAAGATTACAGTGTACAGTATGGATTACATCTCAATATAAAGAAAATAAAAATCCTCACAACTGGACATATAAGCACCATCATGATAAATGAAGAAAAGTTTGTAGTTGTCAAAGACTTCACATTGCTTAGTTGTACAATTGACACCAATGGAAGCAGCAATCAGGACATCAGACTACATATGTTCTTGTTGTTATTTGCCATCCTGTTGGGCCCGACTCAAAGCGACCCCTCCCTGTGTTTCCAAGGCAGTATCACTATGAAAGTAGAGTGCCCAACTTTCCTTCCGAGGAGTGGCTGGTGGGTCGGGCAAATCAGCTGCAAAAGACCTCTTTCAAGTGCTGAAGAGCAAAGATGTCTCCTTGAGGACTAAGGTGTGCCTGACACAAGCCATGGTATTTTCAATCGCCTCATATTCACGTGACAGCTGGACAATGAATCAGGAAGACCGAAGAAGAATCAATGCTTTTGAGATGTGGTGTTGGTGAAGAGTGCTGAAAGTGCCATAGACCGTTAAAAAATCTAACAAATCTGTCCTGCAGGAGATGCAACAAGAATGCTCCTTGTAATTGAGAATGGCCAAACTTCGTCTCACCTACTTTGGTCATGTTTTCAGAAGGGGCCATTCCCTGGAGAAGGATGTTATTCTTGGTAAGGTGGAGAGTCAGTGAAAGAGGGGAAGGCCCTCAACGATATGGATCGACACAGTGGCTGCAGCTATGGGCTCAAGTAAAGCAGGGATTGTGGAGCTGGCTCAGGATCTGATGGTGTTTCATTCTACTGTGCATAGGGTCCCTATGAGTCAAAGACTACTGGACGGCCCCTAACAACAAATAACAATAATAATTTATTGTTGTTGTTAGGTGTCTTCAAGTCTATTCTGACTCATACCAAACCCATCTGACAGACTACATGCACCCTATAAATTTTTCTTGGGTGATACATTTATGGAAGTAGATTGCCAGGTATTTCCTTAAAGCAGCTAGATGAGTTTGAACCTCCAAACGTTTGGTTACCAGCCAAGCACATAACCATTTGTGCCACCAAATCTACTTATTAATGATATAATAGCATTAAAAAAAAAAATCAGTAGGCAATGTATAATGCAGTGCAAATTATTTTAATTTACCCAGAACTTTATTGTGTATATTGAGTGAAACAAGGTGTATTGGAATGGAAGAACTATGTAGAAAAATGAGAATATGTTTTAAAGTTTCAGAAAATGCAGCTAGTCAGTTTTCCAGAATTTCTAATAGGTAATAGCTGCAATAATTAGGAAACAATTATTTGGAGTAAAATGGTTTTTAATTATTTACCTTAATATTTTTAAGGAAAACCTAATTAAGTCATCAGTGGATATATTCATTTAAAATATTATTTGGTAATATATCATCAGGTGAATTTTCTGGTTGGTGTAGAAAAAGATTTCTCAAACATACCCCAAAAAGCACAAATAACAAAAAAAAAAAGGAAAATGTTGATTGTGCTAAAATTAAGTAATCCATTAACCAAAGGAAACACAAACAAATTTGAATAAATGTTTGCTAAATTTATAACAAAAGAAGGGCTAGAACCCAGAAAATAAAACAAACTGAAGATGAAAGCCAAAAAAAGTCAATTATTAAGAAAAAGACAAATTAATCAGTAAAATACAAATAATTAACAAAATAGTTAAATATTTCGTAAAAGAGTAAAAGGATATGAGGTAAAAATATACAAAAATATGCTCTAATTATAAGTAGCTGTAACATTCACAAAGAAATACTATTTTACACTCATGAGTTGGCAGAAGTATGAAACAGAATAATATATAGAATAAGAAAACTCTTATATGGGAGAGAATAGGAGAAATGAGATTTGATATAATTGCTTCAACAAGATGGATTGACACTTTGGCTGCAACAATGCGCTCAAGCATGGCAATGATCACAAAAATGGTGAAGTGTCGGGCAGTGTTTACTTCTGTTGTACACAGGGTCATTATGAGTGGGAATCAACTGAATGTTAACTAACAACATCATACTTGCTTTGAAAAAGAATGTTGAGTAATCTTATAATGTTGAAGAAAATACTTAAATACTAGTATCCCACTTGTTGGTATTTTGTGTGATTTTAAAAATAGTATCAGTTTTGTAATAGTAAAAGAAATACAACAACATACATTTTTATTTTTAAGAAAACAGATGAATATATTGTGGGGTAATCATAAAAACTCAAATCAAAAACCAAACTCACTACTATTGAATGGGTTCCTATCCATAGCCACACTTACTGGTTTTTCAAGGTTGTAAATCTTTACGGAAGCAAACTGCCTCATCTTTTTCCACAGAGCAACTGATGGGTTTGAAGCACCCGACTTTTGGTTACCAGCCAAATGCCTTAAATCCTGCACCATTAGAACCAGAGCTCCTTAATTCAAAACTACTCATCTTAAAAATACATAAATTCCAGTCGCACATATCAACCTCAATCTATCTCACAAATGTGAGGCTAAAAAAAAAAAAAATAGTTTCTAGAAAGTTTTACTCATATGCAATTTTTAAAATGCAGTGCATTTTTCATACATTTATTGCAAGCCTGAAAACAAAACCAAAGAAAAAGGATACCAAATTGAGAATAATTGTAAACCACCAGCCTTCTAGTTAGCAGTCAAAACTTACCCACTATGCCAACAGAGCTCCCTCTGCTCTTTTTTAGTTACTTCCTGGTTGTTGTTGTTGGCCATCAAGTCGGACATGTCTCATAGAGACCTCTCCTTGGGTTTCCAAGGTGGTATCACTACGGAAATAGATTGCCCAACCTTCCTTCCCAACCTTCCTTCCCAACCTTCCTTCCCAACCTTCCTTCCGAGGTGTAGCTGGTGGGTTTGAACCACCAGCCTTCTGGTTAGCAGTCCAGTGCCTTAGACACTAAGCTACCAGAGCTCCTTACTTCCTGGAAGGGAACGAAGAAGATGAGAGACAGATTGAGCTGTCAGGGGCTTTAATGCTTTTGACAATAAACTATATTTTAAAGTATGTATTTTGCATGTGGATATCATGTTAATATTACTAAACATGCATAAATTTATTTCATTTTTTAAAAACTGAAAAAATAAGTTTTTCATGTGGTCATAATGATAAGGAGGGGAACTGGATTAAATAATCCATTCAGTTTTGAATGCTATCACATGCCTTCTCCAATGATACCTAAAGCTTTCAAGTATCTGAAAAACTCACAAATCTCTTTGGTGTTGTGATTTTCATTGTTTTGATGCTATCTCAGCTACGACATCGATATGCTATTTAAGTTATTAAGCAGTTTTCAAACCTGATTAGTTTTTCATAGATACTTTATTTTATTTGGGGAAATAGAGTCATCTACTAAATTCATTTCCAGAGACCAGTGACAAAGGAACTCTGGGGGTTCAGTGCCTAAGGTATTTGACTGCTAATCAGAAGGTTGGCAGTTCAAACCCACCAGCTGCTCTGTGGAAGGAAAATGGGGCAATCTACTTCTGTAAAGATTTACTGCCTTGGAAACACAATAGGGGTTGCTATGAATCAGAATCAAATCAATGGCAGTGAGTTTTTCTTTGTGGTGGTCAAAAGGAAATATTGGTCCTTCAATTGGTGCTCATTCTGTTTACTGCAATTTAACATTTACTCTAAGGTTTGCTAACTAATACTGCTGATTTTCTCAAAGTGACTCCATTTTGACATGTAATAACCATATTTATTTGCAGAACCTCATATTATACTTTAGTGCTGATAATAAACTTAGTTATATACTGGGATAAAGGTAATAGTTCCCATGCACAAAATGGTGAATATTTTATTTTGATTGAATCAAGTATAAATGTTTGTTTGTTCTATAATCCATCCTAGAGTGAAAATATTCAGTTTAAGAATTCTGATGTTATTTACTAATATTCCTCCCAAAGCTTTAAGCTGTGTTGTATCTTACCTACTGTGGTGGTTATGTTTTTGTGTCAACTTGGCTGGGCCTGGTTGAGTGGTTGGGCAGCTGGATGTAGTATTCCCACATGATGAGAGTGGTAATCAACTCAATGGTGGAATCTACTGTGAGCAGCTGAGTAGCTGCCCTTGGGTATGTGGTCTGCTTCCCATATATAAGCAACAGCTTTGGGAATGTTCTCTCACTTATGGCATGCTTGGACCCTGCATGTAGCCATGTTGTTGTTCAGAAGCCTGCCATGCTCTGCCAACTTTGGGACTTTCAGTGGACTTAAATTAATGGCCTGCCATGTAGTTTGTAAACATCAGGACTGTGCCTTTTTATTTGTCAACCTTGGGCTTGTTAGCCTCAGCAGCCAGTAGCTGCCTGAGTGAAGAGATGCCTCTAGCTTCATTAGGCCTGGAGCAAGAGTCAGAACTGAAGCCTAAGGTCGAGGGGCTTTCACACAGCCCTGAGAGCCTGGCACTGTGAACTTGGACTTAAAGCATCCAAATTGTAAGAATAAACTACTGTTTGCTAAGGCCATCCCATTTGTGGTATACTTTTGTCAGCGTGGCACTAGGTAACCAGAACACCTACTGTGCTTCTAATAAAATATTAAATAAATCAATGTTTTGTTTTGTTTTTTTAAAATGTCCTGAAGCCAAGAATCTGGTTTGATAGAATCACTTCTTGAGTATATTGCTCGTTATGGTATTCTGCAGACATGGTATAACTATCATGTGTTAGGTAATGATTCCACTACTTAATTCCAGAACACTTAACTGTGCTTATAAGAAACCTGTAAATAGACTAAGAGGCTGTTGTTCAAACAGAACAAGGGAATACTTCATG
>NW_006922545.1:350808-353065 GCF_000298275.1 Orycteropus afer afer
TTATCTTCTGTGTCTGTGTTAATTGGTTTCCCTTTTCTTTGTTGAAGAGGGTCTGTGCAATCCTTCTGCCTAGTCTGCCATCTTGCCGGAATCTTCTCCATTATTTTCTTGCTTTGAGTGTTTCTATTGAAAATTCTGAAAACATTTTTATTCATGTTATTTTTTTATGTTTTATCCCCCCCTCTCTGAGGCTAATGGATCTTATCTTTGTTTTGGGAAGAATATTCTAAAATAATGGGCTTTATCCATATATATATATATATATATATATATATATACACACACACACCCACTATTATGCTTTGCACTTGGTTGAGATTTTAAAAGTGGAAAGTATTTTATTCTTATTATTATCAAAGGTATTTTCATGAGTTACTCATTGTTGCCAATCCCCCTCTTCTTTTACCTCTTACTTTTATTTCTCTATTCTCTTTTTCTGGAATTTTTAGTTAGGCATTTTAGTTTGGTCCTCTAATTTCTTGTGTGTTCTCCTCTCTCTTCCTTTTCTTCTTCTTGCTCCATTTTCTGTGATATTTTCTTAAGCTTATTTGCCAAGCCTTGTATTAGTTTTGCTGTAACTTCATTTTTATTATTACATTTTAATCTCTAAGTGGTTTTTTTCCTTTAATACTTATTATACTATTTCATTCTTGTTATGTGTATGCAACATCTTTTCTTAGATCTATGTAAATATTAATAATAGATTTGCATTGAAAGCCTCCCCCTCTCTCCAAGGCTAGTTTGCCTGAATACTTTTTTTTTACTTCTGTCCTCCACATTGTTTTATTTCTGCTGAAACAGTTTTTATATGTCTATTAATCCCTGAGTGTTTATTCATTGTTGATAAAAAAAGAGAAACATTTTCCTCAGGAATTTTGAAAGCATGACTTTTTAGAAAAGGGGATGTGTTAACTTTGTGCCTCAATATAGAGAAACATGTGAAGACTATTTTGTGAATATGACTATCTTTAGGTATTTCCTCATGTTTATGTGGAGTCAATTTTGTTATTATTGTTGAGGTCAAGGTTTTCAATGCCTTCTCTGTAGGAGCAATAAGGAGAAAAGAAATATGAATCTCAATATTCATTATGCAGTTTACTCAACTTCACTCACCCTCTTGTTTTCAGTTTAGTAACTGACAAAGAGGCAAGGAGGCTGCATCTTCTGACCTCCTCTAACCCCACAAGAAGAAGATAGAATCACCATCAATAGCCTAAGACCTATTCCTGCTAGGCCAAACATGCTGCCTCCTGTAGCCCTTTCACCTGACACCAAAGGTTCCTCCCACAGCACCCACCACTTCTCTACTGGGTTCAATAATTCACTGCAGTGGCCACACAGAACTCAAAGATTATGGAGTTTATTAGGGAAGCACCAGGCTATAATTCAAGTGCAGGAAAAATGCTCAGTCTCTCTCAGCCTGCCTTCTCTCAGCCAACAGTCTCTCTCAGCCATCCTCAGCAATGCCTGTCTCTTGGTGTCTCTCTCAGAAATGCGTGTCTCTTGGTGTCTCTTTCTCAGCAGTGCATATCTCTCAGGAACACTTTTCTCTCAGTAGCATATATTTTTCAGTCAGCAGTCAGAAAGACCTCTTCTACTTCTAGGAGGCCTCCTTCTCAGCCTGGGAGAGTGGCCAAACTAACCAATCATAACATCAGAATTTTAAGCACCTGAGAGAGGGAGCGAACTTCACAGAACATTGCTTTGTGCCACTCTCAACAGAAATATCCCAGGTGTATAACTTTTACAATCAGGAGCTCCTCAGTTGCTCACACCAAATTCCACCATGGAGTTTACAAAGATTTATGGCTAGAAAAACCATACTAGGTAATTTACTACACTGCAGTAACTTTGTCATCTACTGGTCCATATCTTCCTCCATTGCAGAGAATTTCTATATTAGCCTCTTGGAGACAAAATTTCTAGAATGCTGGAGTGGATTACCATCATCCAATGTCATAGACTGGAGGAAAATACACAGATATAATTGATTTTTAATCAGTTTTCACTTAATTTTCCATGCTTCATCACCTTCCCTTTAGCTCCAGTGCCAGGGAGACCTGGTAATGCCAGCTATGGAACTTTCTGTGGACCTTCATTGTGAATTGAGTTTGCAGTTTTCACCACTACTGTATCAATATTCAGATTTCTTTGTCTTAATTATCAATCTTCAAGTTTTCAGATTTTATTGTTTTTATTATCCTATTTATGTTATCCTATTATGTGTGTGTGTTTATTTTAAATTCTAGATACTAAT
>NW_006922545.1:353165-360904 GCF_000298275.1 Orycteropus afer afer
ACTATGGTAAAGAGCTCAAGTGATGTAGTGCATAAGACATTGATTGCTGACCAGAAGGTTAGTGGTTCAAACCCACCAGCTGCTCCACAGAAGGAAGATGAGGCAATCTACTTCTGTAAATATTTACACAATTGGAGACCCAATGGGAGATGCTATGAATCAGAATTGACTAAAGGTCAGTGGATTTATTTTTGGTTTCTTAACCATTGTAGGTGGCCATTATTGAGAAAAAGAATTAGAAGCATATACTTATATAATTCCATCACTCATGTGTCAGTTTGTTGTTCTGTGGTGGCTTGCATGTTTCTGTGAGGCTAGAGCCTATGCCACTAGTATTTGAAACACCAGTAGGGTCACTATGGTGGACAGATTTCAGTGGAGCTTCCAGACTAAGACAGACTTGGAAGAAGGAAGGGGCCATACACTTCTGAAAGAATTGGCCAGTGAAAACCTTATGAATAACATTGAAACTCTGTCTGATATAATACTGGAAAACTTTATGAATAACCTTGAAATATTGCCCAATACAGGTCAGAAGTTACTCAAAATATGACTGAGGAAGAAGTGCCTCATCAGAGCAAAATCAATTTTAATAATAGATGAATAGATGAAGTAAAGCTTTCAGGACCTATATTTGCTGATGTGGAATAACTCAAAATGAGAAGAAACAGCTGAAAACATCCATTAATAATTGGAACATGGAATTTACAAAGTATGAATCTAGGAAAATTGAACAATGCCAATAATGAAATGGAAGATTGATTTTCTAGGCATTAGTGATCTAAAATGGACTGGTTTTGACCACTGTGAATCAGATAACTATATGGACTACTATGACAGGAATGACAAATTGAAGAGGAATGGTGTGGCATTCATTGCCACAAAGAATGTTTCAAGACCTATCCTGAAGTACAGTGTTGTCAATGATAGGATAATATCCATACATCTACAAACAAGACCAGTTAATACTACTATTATTCAAAATTACACACCAAACACCAAAGCCAAAGACAAGGAAATTGAGTATTCTTACCAACTTCTGCAGTCTGAAATTGACCAAATACACAATCAAGATGTGTTGATTATTACTGGTGATCGGAATGCAAAAGTTGGAAACAAAGAAGAATCATGAGTAGTTGGAAAATTCTAAGTGATAGAAATGCTACTGAAGATCACATGATAGAATTTTGCAAAACCAATGACATATTCATTGCAAATACCTTTTTTCAACAACACAAATTGTGGCTATACACACGAACTTTGCCAGATGGAGTACACAGGGATCAGATCAACTAAATCTCTGGAAAGAGGAGGTGGAGAAGCTCGATATCTTCAGCCATCACAAGGCCAGAAATTGATTGTGGAACAGACCATCAACTGCTCATAGGCAATTTCAAGTTGAAGCTGAAGACAATTAAAATAAGTCACAAGAGCCAAGAGGTGACTTTAAATATATGCTATCTGAATTTAGAGGCCATCTAGAGTAAATGTGATGCATTGAAAACCAATGACCAAAAACCAGAGGAATTGTGGGATAACATCAAGAACATCATCCATGAAGAAAACAAAAATTCATTAAAAAGACACAAAAGGAAGAAAAGGCCACAATGGAGAGCAGACGAGACTGTGAAACTTGGTCTTTAACAGAGAGTAGCTAATGCAAATGGAAGAAATGACAAGATGAAGGAGCTGAACAGAAGATTTCGAAGAGCAGCACGAGAAGACAAAGGCAATTATTATAATGAAATGTCTAAAACCTGGAGTTAGAAAACCAAAAGAGAAGAACACACTCAACATTTCTAAAGCTGAAAGAACTGAAGAATAAATTCAAGCCTTGAATTGTAATACTGAAAGATTCTATGGGCAAAATATTGAATGCTGCAGGAAACATCAAGAGAAAATAGAAGGAATACACAGAGTCACTGTACCAAAAAGAATTAGTTGATGTTCATCCATTTCAGGGTGTGGCATATGATCAAGAATCAATGGATTGAAGGAAGAAGTCAAAGCTGCACTGAAAGAATTGGTGGAAAACAGAGATCCAGGAATTGACAGAATACCTGTTGAGATGTTTCAACAAATGGATGCCATGCTGTAGGCACACACTCGGCTATGCCAAGAGATTTGGAAGATGGTTACCTGGCCAACTGACTGGAAGAGATCTATATTTGTACCCATCCCAAAGAAACGTGATCCCCCAGAATGTGGAAATTATCTAACAATACCATTAATGTTATTTACTTGTTTACGCAAGTAAAATCTTTCTGTAGATAATTCAAAAAAATAATTTCAGCAGTATATTGACAGCAAAGTTCCAGAAATGTAAGCTGGATTCAGAAGAGGATGTGGAATGAAGGATAATGTTGCTGATGTCAGATGGATCTTGGCTGAAAACAAAGAATACCAGAAAGACTTTTGTGTGTGTGTGCTTCATTGACTATTCAAAAACATTGAACCATATGGATCATAACTAATTATGGATAACATTGAGAAGAATGGGAATTCCAGAATACTTAATGGTGCTCATGAGGAACCTATGCATAGACCAGGAAGCTATTGTTCAAACAGAAAAAGGAGATCCTGTCACATGAGGAAAGTAGTGCATCAGGATTATATCCTTTCACCATATGTATTCAATCTGTGTGCTGAGCAAATAAGGCAAGAAGCTGGACTATATGAAGCAGAATTGGAGGAAAACTCATTAACAACCTGTGATATGCAGACAACACAACTTTACTTGCTGAAAGTGAAGATGGCTTGAAGCACTAACTAATGAAGATTGAAAACTACAGTCTGCAGTATGGATTATACTTCAAATAAAGAAAACTAAAACCTTTACAATTGAACCAACAGGCAGCATCATGATAAATGGAGAAAGGATTGTGTTTGTCAAAGGTTTCATATCACTTGGTTCCACCATCAACACTAGTGGAAGCAACAGTCAAGACATTAGATGATGGGCAAATCTGCTGTAAAATAACTCTTTCAAGTGCTGAAGACCAAAGGTGTCTCTTTGAAAACAAAGGTGCACCTAACCCAAGCCATGGTATTTTTAGTCACCTCATAAGCATGTGAAAGTGGGACAATGAATAAGGGAGACTGAAGAAGAGTTGTTGCTTTTGATCTCTGGTGTTGGTGAGGAATACTGAAAGTAATATGAAATGTCAGAGGAACTAACAAATATGGGCTGGAGGAAGTGCAGCCCGAATGCTCTTTGGAAGCGAGAATGGTCAGACTTTGTCTCATCTACTTTGGTCATGTTATCAGAAGACCCCAATCTCTGGAGAAAGATATTATGCTTGGTAAAGTGGAAGGTCAATGAAAAATGAGAAGGCCCTCAATGAGGTAGATCGACTCAGTGGCAAAAAAATGGGCTCAGGTATAGCAAGTATTGTGAGGCTGACACAGGACTCGACAGTGTTTCGTTCTGTTGTCCATGGCATTGCATAAGCCTCAGCCAACTTGACAGCACCTAACAACAACCTATATAATTGGTTATCTTAAGCCTAAATGGGCTATGTCTCTACCTTGTGGATTCAAGTGAGAACATTTTCGTAATCAAACTAGATGTTATATTTTGTTCTAGCAATCAAGTAGATCATGTGTTTCAGTCTCAGGAACCTTATGATCAGTTATGCACTATCAAGGAATTATTCAGTGAAACCATTCTGACACCTCTTTTGACTATTATGATAACTAAGAGTACCTGCCTCTCATGATTAATTGCTGACATTTGGGTTCTGCTACATTGTAGTTCCATTATTCCCTCTGAAATATGGGAACTAATTTTAGTGACAGAGTTTCTCACCTTTGTTGTGACTTAAAAAAAAGAAAATTTTCAGAAAACTTCATTGATGCTAGTTTTCTCTTCATAAATGTATTTCTCATTACCTGAGAAAAGGATGTCTTCTGGACTTCATCAATATAATTGGAGGTAAGTGATTGACCAGCATATGGTAAAACTCATTCCTATATTACCAAGTCTTCAATTCATTTGTCCAACTTTTACCATGTAATTTCTGACAGCTCATCTTGATTTGGAATAGGCATTAAATACATATATCAGTTAACCAATTGAGCTAATAACAGACCCACTCCCAGTCTCAAACAAATATTATTAATGCAGAATATTTTTTAAATGACTCCATATTGTTTTGTTTTTAAAAATTTTATCTAAAATTAAGTCTTATATCACTGGTCTGAAAAGCTACCCCTTTTACTATTTGTTCAGACTTTGTTCTGGTCTCCTGGGACATGTTGATCATAGATCTGGAGAAAATATGAATAAGTTGGTTGAGATGATGTTATGGTGAGAAGTAAAAATTCCTTTTACAAGGTAAATATCTTCAGTGATTCGAATGAGGTCATGTCTGGTGTTTTCAAATAAGAGAAAAATATCTGCTTCTGTTGTCATGAAAGGCTCAGAGAAATGGCTTGCATTATTCAGTCTTCCAAATTTTCCTGATCACTTGATCCCCGGAATACAATGATTTCCCAATTAATGCCTTGATATTCACATTAATTTATGGGTAAACTGAAAATTCAACCTAAATTTTAATCTAGCAATCTGAAAGAGCAGAAGCTGTATATAATTTTTTCTCTCTGTGAGTCTTACGTTTGTCCCTTCAAAGATATAATTTCTTTAAGGAAGTCTTAAAAGTATCCTCATAAATTGAAAATTCCTTCAAATGAAAATTTAAAATCATGATTTAGTAATATTCTTTCTTTAAATTTCAACATATATTATAAATCAACATCTCGTTCTATAGATTTTTATTATTTATTCCTTTGAATAAATGTTTTATTGCAGAAGCCACTCACTTAGCCAGTTTGTCTTCAAAAAAGCTTTTATTTCTGGCAGTTTCAAGTGAAAAAGGGAAGTACCTAAGCACTTATCACATTAGCACATAGTTAATAACTAGCAGCAGCCATGTACCGATGTGAAAAACATTCCTGCTGATTTCCAAATCAGCCAGCAGTGAAAAACAATCACAAATTCATATTTCCTTGAGTGTCTGTTATTTCAGCAGATATCTACAAATTACTATATTAGAGCAGAATTCAATTTGCAAACAGAGAAACCACTCCAGCCAATATATATATATATATTTAGAGAGAGAGAGAGAGAGAGAGAAAGAGAGAGAGAAGGGGGGGGGGAGAGAGAGAGAGAAGCTCTGGTAGCATAGTGCCTGAAGCACTTGACTGCTAATCAGAAGGCTGGCAGTTCAAACCCACCAGCCACTCCTCAGAAGGAAGATGGGGCAATCTACTTCCATAGTGATACCGCCTCGGAAACCCAAGCAGGGGTTGCTGTCACTATGAGTCGGGTCCGACTCAATGGCACATACCAACAACAAATACATATATATATATATATATATAAAATACCTAACCTAATATTGGGAAGTTTGCAGAGGGGTAGAGGGGTAATGGGAAAGATCTTACTATTAAATCAGGATCATTTTTGTTTGACATATGATATAATGGTGCTGTTTACAGATGATCTGCAGGTGCTTTAGTTAACAATCTGTAGAATCAAAAACCTCCTGTTCAGATAAGAAGGTGTTATAGCTGCCAGACAAAAATTATGTCCCCTATAATCTGATTCATATCAGCAAGAGTGATGACCTTTGCCTCTTTCATTCCTTCCATGATTCAGTTATATATTCCAGGCATATGCCAGTACAACTGCTTGATAGAACATAAACCATATACAGAATCCTACCATGTTGGATTTGAGTTGAAAGGAGTGTTGATCAAATTATTCTAAATGATATATTTCATCTGATCAATAAAGGAAGGCAAAAAAGACATAAGAAAAAAAAGTATTTGGAGTCTGGTTTACAGATGGTTCACTCTGACATATCAACATCATGTCAAAGTGAGCTTCTCTGTTGTTGAAGCCCTGCTCACACTAGCAAAGAAGAATGTGGGAGAAGAAAAATCCCCACATTGGGTAAAATTAGAAGTTTTATATGTCTATGAGTAAATGGAGAATTGTGTCCAGGTCAAGATCTATACCAGCCCTTGTAATATGTGTGAAAGTCAGGCCAAATGTCACAAATTTGGAAAGCAAGACTGGGAGACTGGAAGTAAGACATTAGACTCTCTAGAATGAGCAATAAGTGTGAAAGAATGCATGAAACATAGTAACGTGTTTCAAGTGAGTTTATAGAGGCTAGATGAAAGATTTATGACTCTGTGCTGCTACTGTAATCAGCACCATATATCTTCATACTCTACTGGAATGATTTGCTGCTTCCATGTTCAAGAAATAATTTTTAAAATGCTGAAAGTACTGGAAAAACACCATGTTCACCTTTCCATAATGTTTCAGATGTCAACACACTGGGAAAGAGAGAAGTGGTGCATGGCAACTACTAATAAGTAACATTTATATAGAATTTATTATTTACCAGACACGGTCCTGTGTGCTTTATATATTTTTACTTACCTAATTGTCACCCAATTCTATGATTATCTTGTTTTGGACATCCTGAAAAGTCTGGAGGGACCCACAACCAAATTTGATATAGTTATTGATTGATACTGATGATCACACACTCAAACACCTCAAGAATGTATGAAAAGGCTTATTGTTTGTGTATCTGAAATATTTGGGAAAAGCAGAGCCGGTCTAAGACCTCCTGCAGGTCTGAAATGGCTTGTGATAGCAAGAAAATGAGACAGTTTAGTGTTTTTTATTGTGGTTATTGTGCTTATAGAGTGAGGATTTCTATTTGCACACAGGGATTAATATGGCTTCAATCTTCCAGCTGTGCCAAAAAAACAAGCACCCAGATTTTCTTGTCAGTTGCCCAGATGCAGAACAAAAGGAACGGAGGGAAGGGTGAAGATTACAAGATATAAAAAGTCAAATATCAAAAAAATCATGTCATATTTTTATACTTACAGATTACATCAACATTCTTTAAAGGGATGGAAAAAACTATCTCCAACTCAATACGGAAATGAAACAGATCTTGCCTAAGCAAAGTATTCCTGAGGAAGAAAAAAGTACAAAGCTTCATATTCCCCAATCTCAAACTTACTATACAGCCATGATAGTCAAAACATCCTTATATTGGTACAATGACACATGCATAGACCAATGGAACATAATTGAATATATAGAAGACCCACCTATGGACAGTGAATCTATGACAAAAGGCCAAAACCCATTAAGTGGGCAAAAGACAACCTCTTTAGCAAATGGTGCAGGCAAAAATGCATATCTATCCCCCCAACAAGAACAACAAAAAAAAAAATTGAAAAACTATAAAAAATAGAGGAAAGTTTGTTGTTGTTGTTGTTATCTGCTGTCGAGTCGGACTCGACTCCTAGTGACTCCTCCATGGGTTTCCTAGGCAGTATCACTACAGAAGTAGATTGCCCAACCTTCCTTCTGAGGAGTGGCTGGTGAGTTTGAACAACCATCCTTTCGGTCAGCAGTCAAGTGCCTTAGGCACTACACTACCAGAGCTCCTCAGGGGCAAATTTAGGGACCTATATTTATGGCATAAATAGACTATCAAACATAATGAAAAATGGAGAAAATAAACTACTGGGATCTTCTGAAAATTAAATACTTATGCTTATCAAATGATTTCCCTAAAAGAGTGAAAAGAATCCACAGATTGGGAATATATATATATATATTGGGAGCTCGGGTAGCATAGTGGCTAAGGCACTTGACTGCTAACCAGAAGGCTGGTGGTTCAAACCCACCAGCCACTCCT
>NW_006922545.1:361064-397350 GCF_000298275.1 Orycteropus afer afer
TATACAATGTATATATGTGAGAGACTGTTGGCTGAGGGATGGTGGGCTGGGAGAGAGACTGAGCATTTTTCCTGAACTTGAATTGTAGCCTGTAGTGCTTCCCTATATAATGACTTATCCAACAAGTGGCTTATCTCTAAAACTTATAGGGAATAGCAACATTTTAACAACAGAAGACAAAAAATCTAACTAAGAAAATGAACAGAGTAGATGAAAAGACACTTCACCAAAGAAGATATTCAGGTGCCTGAGAGACAGATGAAGAAATGCTAAGATCATTAGCCATTAGAGAGATCCAAACCAAAACAATGAGATATCATCTTACTCCAGCAACGATAGCAAAATTCAACACGACATAAAACAGCAAATACTGGTGAGGGTGTGGAGAGATTGGAACTCTAAATACTGCTGAAGGGACTGTGAAATGGTGTAATCACCATGGAAAATGGTATTAAACTCCTGTCAATTTTTGGAAGTAACAATATCATTTTATACGGCAATGCCACTACTAGGTATATACCATAAAGAAGTGAAGGTCAGGACACAAATATATATATGCACACCCATGTTCATCGCAGCACTATTCACAGTAGGAAAGAGAGGAAAAAACCTAAGTACCCATCAACAGATGAATGGATGAGCAAACAGTGCATACAAATAATGGAATATAATAAAATATTAAGCAACAGTGAAAAATCTATGATATCTTATAATGTGGATGGACTTGGAGCACATTATGTTGATTGATTGAAATAAGCCCAAGACAAAAGTGCAAAAATTATATGAGTCCATTATTATAAAATGGCCTGACATGGGTAGGGGGAGGGATATACAGGAAGGATATATGACCACTATAAAAACATTGGGAAATGAGAGGACACCAAATTGTGCACATAAGAGATAGATGACAGATGCTAATACCAACCAATGTGGCCACAATGCCACATTGCCATTAACACCAAACACTAGGCTATACAGATAAACACATTAAACTTCTGATATGATCAGAAGGGGATCAGTGAACAGAGGTATACTCTAGACCAAAGATAGATTCAGCTGAGGTTAATCTTGCACAAACACCAGTGATACAAAATATCTGCAGTCCTTACAGAAACAATAGAAGACAGACACAGAGTAATCCCTCACAGACATCTAGACATTACGGGAGAGAGATCCAATAGATCTACTGCCTCAGGACCATACTACTGCGAGACACCAGACTCAACTGGCACAACAAAATACATGAAAATGTTGCTCCACATCCTACAGTGGTGAGTAGCGACTGGGATCTTAAAAGCTTTCAAACAGCCATCTAAGATGCAGCTAATGGTCTCCTAGCGTCGGAAGTGAAGAACGCAAAAAAAAAAAAGGGCATTTAGAAGCAATCAGCCCTAGGACATGATGGCCCTCGAGACCAGAACAAATAGATGGTGCCCGGCTACCAGTACCAACCACTCAGGAAAGGATCAAATCGGGAGATCCTGGATAGAATGAGAGGGAAACGTAGAACATAATCCAAAAGCAGTAATGACCAGAATTACTGGTCAAATCTGTTGAGACTCCCAATAATACATTCTCCTTGTAATACTCCCTGTAATACATTCTGTGCCTGGAATAAAACACACCCTTAGGTGCAGGCTCTCAGCGCAATAGTTAACAAGATGTACACACAGCCCTAATAAATAAATAAATAAATAAATAAATAAATAAATAAAATAGTAAAGGGAAAGTTTACACATAGAGAGAAGTATTCTTTAATGGTGTCTTGGTTCTCTAGTGCCACTCTAACAGAAAATACCACAAGTGGCTGCTTTGAACAAACATGCATTTATCCCATGACAGTTTAGGAGGCTAGAAGTCCCAGTTCAGTGTACTAGTTCTGGGGACTTGGTGAAAGACCCTAGACCTTGGGCTTCAGCTCTGCCTGTTCCTCCCAGCCCACTGAAGCTAGAGGCTTCTTTTAACTCAGGCAGCAGCTGGCTCCTGAGGCTGACAAACCTAAGGTCAATGAGTAAAGTGGCACAGTCCCAAGATTATCAAGCAACAAGGCAGGCTATTAGTTCAAGTCCAGAAATAGTCCCAAGATCACAGACAATATGGCAAGGCACTGAGATAAAGACTCGGCCAAATGCAGGATCCAGATGTGCCAAAAAGCTCAAAGACCATTTTCAAAGCTGTCTTCTTAAATACTGGATGCAGAACACAACCTAAGGCAGCTACTCAGCTGCTCCAGTAAATTCCACCATGAAGCTGATTACCAGTCTCATCATGAGGAATAACTAAATTCAGCTGCTTAGCCACACAAAACCAGGCCCACTCAAGCTGACACACAACTTAAGTACCACTAATGGTTATCAGATATTAGAGTGGAGGGGAGGAAAAATTACTAACTAGATAGGAGAAATATGCAAAAAGGGGTTCACCAGCAAAATATCACTAGGGAAAGGGGAGAAATGGAGAGTTGCACAAAGTTCACAAATAATGAAGGTAAATATAATTACATATACATTCTTGCATTATCAGTAATAACAAACTTTAATCTATAAGTGGAAATAAAGGTGAACAGATAAGATGATCTGGTATGGGTAGTTGAATAAGACTTTATCTATGACCATTTATAGGTTTGGCAAACAATATTTCTAAGTACATATGTATGTGCAATTAAAAATCTCCATGCATATAGTAGAGCTATAATGGGCAAAATTATGACAACTTCTTACCCACAACCAAACACCTTGAGGGAATGAGTCACTATGCTTGAGTATCTAGAGACTCAGAAACATAGTCTCTGGGACTATAAGGACAACTGTCATAACATAATCCACAAAGACAATGTTATTTTATGCATCCTACTTTAGTGAGTAGCTACTGAAGTCTTAAAAACTTTCAAGTGGCCATCAAAAATACAAATATTGGTCTCTCCTTGTCTTGAGCAAAGAAGACTGAAGAAAATCAAAGACACATGGAAATAACTAGTCCTAGGGTCTAGTAGACCACATGAACATGGAAACAAGTAGTCACAGGTTCTAGAGGACCACATGAACCTCAGTCTTCATGATTCTGATACCAGAAGAACTAGATAGTGCCTGGTTATCAGTGTCAAACACTCTGAAAGGGATCTCAGTAGGAGATCCTGTATAGAGGGAAATACAACTCAAAATAAGGAATAAGAGCAGGCTTATAAGTCCAGTATAGATTGGTAGAAACACTGAGACTCTGGCCTTCATTACCCTTCAAGCCTGAAATCTGTGGTTCAACTTTCAGTGAACCAATTAACAGGCTATAGAGCATACAATAACACCAGGGAGGTACAGATTCCTTATTTCAATCAACCATAAGAGATTAAAAGGGGAACATTTGCTCTGGGATAAAGCTCAGATGGCAGGATTGAATAGGTAAGAAGGGCAAATGAAAATGGCAACCACAGAAAGGTAGTGGGAAGAGTGCTGTTAACTTTAAGAGCCTGTATTCAATGTCACAAAGCAAAATGTGTAGAAACAGTTGAATGGAAACGAATTTGCTCTATAAACTTTCACTCAAACCACAGGAAATAAATAAATAAATCAGGGACTCAGTCATGACCGTATTTGCTTTATAGAGTTTGAAGAGTTGGGCTCAAATCGGATTTAAATTAGCAAATGTGCTAAGGGCATTCTCCTCTATAATGTTGAAGACCAGGATTTTTGCAATGGAACATAGAGCTAGCAGCAGCAGCAAAAGTATTATTTAAGGACAGTGGTATGGCATCTGCTCTTTGAAATATAGACTTCAGTATACCATATAATAGCTGCTTTTCTTCTCTCTAAAGACTACTCCTTCATGAGTGACCACCTAATGGGTCTGCATGTCTTACAGAGTATAGCTTTTCCCTGAGTGCTTTTGAAACCGAGACCAATACCTGGTTGAGTTGCACAAACAATTGGTTATGGGATATAGTTGTCCCTCTGCTCCTAGAGTTAATCACTATGCCTTTCTAGGATACACAGATAGATGTGAATCAAGACACATGACAATGACAACTGTAAAGAAGGTTTGAATTCCATACTACTGTTCCTAAATACCATTTTTAAAAATCAAAACCTACTACTTATTTTTGCTAAATCTATAATGGAGGACTCAACAGTAGGAGTCAGCAAAACAGAGCAACAGAGCACAGCACAGCTGTGTAGCCAAGCTATGTAGTACAAGGAAATCAAGAGGCAACAGAGTCAGTTAGCAAGCCAAAGAAAGGGAAGAAAGATTCCCGGTTGTGGTGGTGATTTTCTTGGCATCCTGCTCACAGTAAAAAATTATTGTGAGCACTGAAATATAAGATGGGACTTCAACAAATATATAATTCAGATGTTGACAGATGATGACACAACAAATGAGAATGTAAATGTTTTAATAAACTTTTTCATCCCCTTTTTTGTGCCATAACTTACATAATTGAGGTCTCTGGGGAAAGCAGATAATGTCTCTTGTAAACAGGACTGAAATGGTTTGAAAGAACATGTAAGAGAGTCTGCCTTGAGTTTTTTTTATTGTGTGGCTGTGGTGAGGCTCTCTGTGCACAGGCAGCAGCTTGAATGTTTAGACTGTTTTTGTTGGCGCCAAAGGACAAAGCATCCAGGCTTTTTTTTTTTTTTTTTTAATCAGCTTACTCAGATGGGAGAGGAAGAGGAAGTGGTGAGGATTAAATACTGCCAAAGGCTAAACATTAAGAAATAGGGTCAGACTATTACATGTCCATGTTTAACAAATGATGAACTCAAGGCTCATAGGTTAAGTAACTTGTTCAAGGTCATAGACCTAGCAACTTGGAAGGGAGGGAATTCAGCTGAAGTATTGTGATTCGAGAGTATTTAATTTTTACTCGTTACTATACTATGATTTTCTACATGTTTGTTGCCTGTATTTTCTAATCAAGAGAATTTCTGGAGCGAAAATGATTTGAGTACCAAAAAGTTGCTGTAAAATTAATAATTTATCATTTCCTCTTCTCCCAAGTAACTTTCATGATGCTAAGACTAGTCCACCCTCTCTTATTCATTATTCAGTAATGTATGATGTGAAAACTGAATGTGTTTTTGTAAACTTGCAGCAAATTCCTTTGGTGTCCAAACCTGATTTTTCCTGATGTGAAGAAATTTAGAGTGTTTATTTATTTCATTTATTGTAAATATATATCATTCCTTAAAGCCATCAGCAAATTCTAATGCATTAAATAAAGAGGATGCAAAAGAGAAATAATATAATTGATTACAGAGTTTAGCACCATATTACAGGTATGCTTGCTTATGTTAGTTCAGACATCAGGCTGTGTTTACCATCAATGGGGTAAAGAGGAGGGACTTGCTCAGAAGGGCCTCAGGAAGTGGGGTGCCATTGAATTTGCAACTCAGCAACAGCCAGCCTCAGCTCAGCTGCAGTCCTCAAGTCCAGCAACCTGTAGCCCTCAAGCTGCTGAGGCAGCAGCCTAGGCTCCCGTGGATGTTGTTGTTGTTATGTGCTGTCAAGTTGGACCCGACTCATAGCGACCCCTCCTTGGGTTTCCGAGGCAGTATCACTATGAAAGTAGATTGCCCCATCTTCCTTCTGAGGAGTGGCTGGTGGGTTTGAACCGCCAGCCTTCTGGTTAGCAGTCAAGTGCCTTAGCCACTATGCTACCAGAGCTCCCATGGATACTGCTGGCATATGACCTGCTCAGCCTCTCTGAGGGTTAGTGTCTTCAGGGAGACACTGGACTAGGGCCACTCTGCTCACCCTTTCGGTCTCCTGATTATAAGCAGTCTCCTTGCATGCTGCACAGAGAGCTCTGTGCACCCAGAGGCAGCCAATTACAGGTGCAAGTTTGCAAACCTCAAGGTTCAGAATGCTAAAGTAGAGCCAGAACAGCTTGTGAGGGGTTACTTTGATATATGTATATTGAACATATTCCATCATGTATTATATATTCTAATCAAGATGAATCATGATGTTCACAAAATGTCCAAATCACATAATGCCCTATGTTACGGAAGTATTCTGGCCATTTAGCAGCACACCTCCGTACTTTTATCACATCAGAAAAAATCCTTAATTCTGAAGCATACCAGGCCAAAGTGTTTAGGATAAGGGATTTGGGGCCTGGATTGCAATGTGTTTTTCCTATTACTGATTAGTGGGGGAATGATGAACTTGTATGAAGAGAGACAAATAGGCAACTAGGATTTTCTGAAAGAGAGTATATTATGTGTCAAGGGTTCTGTCTTTTAAGTATAGCCCTTATCATTGAGCTATCAAATTCAACAGTGACAATCCATCCCATCAAATATTTTTTATACCTCTGAGTAAAACTAAAACTCACTGCTGTTGAGTTCAATTCGACTGATAACGACCCCTCCTTGGGTTTCCGAGGTAGCATCTCTACGGAAGTAGATTGTCCAACCTTCCTTCCGAGGAGTGGCTGGTGGGTTTGAACTGCCAGCCTTCTGGTTAGCTGTCAAAATGCCTTAGGCACTACACCACCAGAGCTTGCCTTTATTTTCTCATCAGTCCGCAGTCTTCTGTTACCTTATCCAAATAGTCTAAGAGATAATGATTATAAGGTGTGGGCACCTGACAGCAATTAAACCTGGGTAGTACTAAAACATTCCCAATAATTTAGATATTAGAAAAAGCAGTTTTTCAGGAAAAAAAAAAATGGAGAGTCAAACACAAGAGTTTATTTTGACATGTGAATTTGAACTATGTATGTGGTGGTGAAGGTATAGGAAGATATTGTATGTGTATTTTCTAAATTTAGAGGAGAGAGGTAGAGAGAGTATCAAAATATACCTAATTGGAGATGGTTTAACATCTTAGCTTCTATAAAATTAGCCAAGTGGAGTATTCAAATAAATAGTCAGATAGGGGGTTATAGGAAGAGGCATAAAAGAGCTAAAATGAGAATTATGAAAGAAAACTGGAAGACACTAAAAGGAAACTAAAGTAAATGTAGGATAATTCCACAAAAAATAAACAACAAAACTGAGCTGGAAAGGAAGGAGCAGTGCAGTGGAAAGGATAGATGATGAAAAAACATAGGGAGATAACTTATACAATATCATTTACTGCTGGGATGTCAAGGAAGATAATGTTCAACCTTAGTGACAAAAAAAAAAAAAAAACCTCACTGCCCTGGAGTCTATTGTGGCTCATAGTGACTTCTCCTTGGGTTTCTAAGATGGTATCTCTACAGAAGTAGATTGTATAGTTTTTCTTCCGAGGAGTGGCTGGTGGGTTTGAACCTCCAGCCTTCTGGTTAGCAGCCAAGTGCCTTAGGCACTACACAACCAGAGCTCCCTCAACCTTAGAGAGACTAACTTTTTTAGGAGAACTGAATGTGGAAATAAATGGTGACCTTTGATAAGTAAATGATTACCAAGCAGTTTTGGGGAAAAATTCAAATATATA
This sequence comes from Orycteropus afer afer, assembly GCF_000298275.1. Classification (NCBI taxonomy): domain Eukaryota; kingdom Metazoa; phylum Chordata; class Mammalia; order Tubulidentata; family Orycteropodidae; genus Orycteropus; species Orycteropus afer. Next base: position 368,481 of record NW_006922545.1, read on the forward strand.
TACATATGTATTTTTCTGTGCATAGTGTGCTTTCACTCAGTGACTCAGTAATGTATTTATTAATTTATGATCATGTAATTAGCCCTATCACCCAAAGCAAAAGCAGGATCCATGTAGTCTGTCTTTAATTTTATGTGTTCCCTCCAGCCATTTCCTATACTGCACTCCTGTCTTTCCCTTTCTTTCTCTTTAAATTTAAGTTTATTTTTTAAATATCTATACATATTCCTGGAGCTCTGGTGGTGTAGTGCCTAAGGTATTTGACTGCTAACCAGAAGGCTGGCAGTTCAAACCCTCCAGCCACTCCTCAGAAGGAAGATTAAGCAATCTCCTTCCATTAAGATACTGCCTCGGAAACCCAAGGAGGGGTCACTATGAGTGAAATCGACTTGATGGCATTGAGTTTGTATTTTTTATAAATATTCTTAATAAGTATATACTTGCAATATTTATTTTCTGTAAATACTTAATTCCATCCTACATTTAACCACAACCTCTGTGTGGAGGGCATTTTGTGGGTCCAGGATTTTGCTACTGACCTGGTGCTGCCAGGCCTAGTTTTGACATAGATCTTGTTATAGGTGCACAAAGGTTTCTCCTGGGCTCCTTCATGAATGCAGAATTGTTGATACATACATATTCAGCTGTAGGAGAAGAAGCATGACTTTTTTCCAATGTAATAGTAAAATTTGTGTTCATAATACCATACAAGTTTGATGGACTCAGAATATTTCAGCAATTTGGTATTGCAAATCAAAGGCATCTTTTAGGTTCTTGTGATCTCTAATCTCTGTCTTCATTTCAATCATCATGAACAACTTTTGACATATATGGGACAGAGACACATGAGGTTGTTTTTTTTTTTTTTTTCTGTGAAGTATTTGTTTATGTCTTTTGCCTCATTTTCTATTTGGTTGTTTGTGCTTTTCATAGTGTTTTATATGTGTTCTTCATATGTTCTTCTTTGTTTATTTTTTACTGTGATTTGGATGAAAGATAAACAGTAAATTGGTTTTCCATTCAATGATTCATATGCAATTTATTTTATAATATCGATTGCAATCCCCATAATGTAATAGCATTCTTCTCACTTCCTTGCTTTGGTTACAAATTTTCTTTTGTCCTTCTTTCCTATCCATTGCTGCATTCTGAGCTTTATCCCTGGACAAATGGTGCCGTTTTAATCTCTTATGTTTGATTGTTCCAAGGAGTGGGTATACCCTAGTGTCATCTTGTCTATTGTTTGGCTGGAAATTGAGCCATAGGAATAAGTTCAGTTTCAAGCTTGAAGGGGAAATGAGAGCCATACTTTTAATGCCACCAGTCTCCATCAGACCAATAAACCAAACACATCCCACTGCCATCAAGTTGATTCTGATCCATAGGAACCCCTTTTGGATTTCCAAGGCTGTAAATCTTTATGGAAGTAGATAGCTTCATCTTAGCCCTGTGGAGCAACTGGTGGTAGAATCTTCTGGTTAAAAGCAAAATGCCTTATCTACTGCAAACCAGAGCTCAAGCCTGGGCTTTTTTTCTTATTTTTCAATTTGTTCCACATTTTCTCCCACTCTACACAAGCTCTTCTGTTTTGATCCATTTCAGAGTGGCTGAGAGTGGTAGCTGGGTACCATCTAGTTCTTCTGGTATCAGGGTCATGGAGGCTGAAGTTCCCATGATCCACTAGTGCCTTGCACTATTTATTTCCATGTGTCTCTGATTTTCTTCACTCTTCTTTGCTCCAGACAAGGAAAGACCAATAGTTGCTCTTTAGATGGCTGTTGGCAAGCTTTTAATATCTCAGTTGGTGTTACTTGTCAAAGTAGGGTGTAGAACAATGTCTTTTAGGACTATGATATGCCAATTGACCTTGATGTTCCCTGTGACTATGTTCCTGAGCCTATAGAACCGATGTACTACTCCATCAGGGTGTTTGGCTATGAACTTTACCTCCTTTCAGCTCTACTATATGCATGGACAATTTTACGGCACATATGAATACATATGTAGAAATATCATCTGCCAGACCTATATATGGTCACGGGTATAGTCCTGTTCACCTACCCATATAAAACCATATCGCCTATCTACCTATGTATTCACCTGTAGACTAATGTTTGTATTATTATTTATAGTGCAGGATTGTGTGTGTGTCTCTTATCTAGTTAGTGATTTATCCCCTCTCCCCTCCCATTCCTGGTAACCTTCAAAGAATGTTTATTTCCATACAAAAACTCTACCTTGACTTTTTATAATAGTGGTCTCATACAATATTTGTACTTTTGTGATTGACTTATTTTATTCAGCATTATGTCTTCCAATTCCATCCATGTTATGAGATGTTTTCTTCATTATTCTTTAATGTTTTATAGTATTCCATTGTGCTTATATACCACAGTTAATTTATCCATTTTGATGGGCATTTTGATTGCTTTTATCTCTTTACTATTGTGAATAGTGCTGTAATGAACCTGGGTATTCATATATCTGTTTACATCCTGGCTCTTACTTCTTTAGGATATGTATCTAATAGCGGGATTGCTGGATCAAGTGGTATTACTATTTCTAACTTTTTAAGGAAACACCATACCATTTTCCACAGTGGTTGCACCAGAAAAGTGAAATTATATTTGAGGAAAACATGAGTTTGAATGAGGGATTTCTTTTTTCTCTTTTAGTATATTTATTACTTATAAAAATTAATCAAACAATTCTTATTTGTATTAAGGACAAATAAACTTAGAATTATTCTATTTTCATACTTAAAGTTAAGAATTGATGAGCATTTCTGTATATCTTTCCTGATATAAATTCTCATTCATGGGACTTCAATACATAGAGTATTGTGAAACCAGAAATTTCTAACAAGATACCAAGGTCAACAAGTATTAAAACATTATTATTTTAAAAAAGAATCACATTATATTGTTTGTATACTTTATTGACATATATTCTGTGGGATTTTTAATGCTTCCAATTTCCTTTCCTTTTTTTTTTTTTTGCCATAAACATTGTTTTGAAGAACAAATTTGCTATATATATTAGGCAATTTTCCCATTTTCAACTTAGAGAAAAAATAACAGAATTAAACTCACTGAATTATTTAAGGTCTTTAGAGAGATTGTCAATAAGTCTGAGGTAACAATTGTATTTATATTGAGAAATTTGTAAATTATTTTATGTTGAATAAAAAGATTCAGAAATGAAACTTAGGAGAAAGGATATAATATATAGAGAGATAGATCCCTGAGAGAGTAGGAAGGATTTTGGTTCAATAATTACAGAGACAGATATGGATGGATAGATCATATTTTTTTTTTTTTTCATAAGAAAGGACAAAGAGAGAAGTTGATAGCAGTTATTTTGCTTTGTTTTGGGGATTTTCTTACCCATGGATCCAAATATCAACTTAAAAGAAATTCTTGAGGAAAAATAATCTGCTAATGGCTTTTCTTTCACTCAAAGTCGTAAATATTGTCTTTGCTGTTGAAAACTAGTTTACTAAGTTTGAATTTCAAAAAGTACAGCTGGTTGGATGGCTGGAGACAATCTTGTGATGTGAGTCATTTGATCTCAGTGAAAGGGGGAGGGCATGGCTCAATCAATTGTTAAGATTAGCCAATTGTTGATCTACATTTCTTCCTCCTTCCCTCTTTATAAGTCTTAATGTAGCTAGATAATTTGAGGCCTTTGCTTTTCCTGGAACAAAATATTCTTCCATTTGGGTTAGAGGAGCATTCATCAATGCAAACTTTCTTGCCCAAAGCAAAGATGATTTCAAGAACTTGTTTTTGTTGTTGTTATTTGCTGTGGAGTTGGACCTGACTCATAGCGACCACTCCTTGGGTTTCTGAGGCAGTATCACTAGGAAGTAGATTGCCCCATCTTCCTTCAAGCACTTACTGATGATTATCAAAGATTACAGCCTTCAGTACAGTTTACACTTCAACATAAGGAAAAAATAATCCTTACAACTGGACAAATAAGCAATATCATGATAAATGGAAAAGATTGAAGTTATCAAGCATTTCACTTTACTTAGATTCACAATTAAAACCCATGGAATCAGCAGTCAAGCCTTGGTATCTTGTTAGAAGTTTCTGGTTTCATAATACTTTATGTATTGAAGTCCCATGAATGAGAATTAATATCAGGAAAGATATACAGAAATGGTTATCAGTTCTTAACTTTAAGTATGATGTATTGAATTTGAAAAATCTGCTGCAAAAGACCTCTTTAAAATGTAAAAAGTAAAGATATCACTTTGAAGGCTATGGTGCACCTGACACAAGTCATAGTAGTTTCCATCACTTCATATGCATGGGAAAATGAATAAGATCAAAGATAAATGGATCATAATATTGAATTATGGTTTTGATGAAGAATATTGAATATACTGTGGACACCAGAAGAACGAACAAATTTGTCTTGGAAGAAGTATAGCCAGAATGCTCTTTAAAAGGGAAGATAGAGAGAGTTCTTCTCACATACACATTGGTCAGCGGCCCAATGCTTTAATCACTGGCCCTCCAGAGCCCCTTCTGGTAAAGTAGAAGGTCCACAAAAAAGAGGAAGACCCTCCACAAAATGAATTGACACAGTGACTTCAACAATGGACTCAAACTGAACAGTGGTTTGAGGATGGCATAGGCTCAGACAGTGTTTTGTTCTGTTGTGGGATGAGTTGGAAGGGAAGGATTGGCTTTAGTAATAGCAATCAATGGATGAACACAAAAATGGAGATAACTCTTTTGGACATAATATAAAAGAGGATAAATTTGTCTAGGTAGGGCATCTTATCTGAGAAGGATGCCAAGAAAACTTAAACTTGGCTTCAAAATACTATTTCATTTTTCACATCCCTCTATAATACAGGAGAGGTAATAGTGACATTGCATTACTGGAGATGTAACAATCTGCTCTCCTATTGATTTATAATCTACTTGCTACCTTCAATTTTCTAAGAATCAGTTGTTGATTCTGTGTGGTGAGGGACCATAAATATAAATGACTTCTTCACATTGAGAAAAACCTAAATCATTTTGGGAAAAAATTAATACCTTCTTTACGTATTTACTTCAGAATTAAAAATGCTTATTATCTCTTGATAAATTTCCATTTTATTTAAGATTTCTATCTCATGATAAAACTTATTAAGAAAAATGCTACTTCATCATCTGTCTCCATATCAATTTGGGGCTTATTCTTAAGGGGAATGAAAATATGGACAAAGGTTTTTTACCACTATTCATGTCTAAGGGAGCTCTGGTAGCATAGTGGCTAAGACACTTGCCTGCTAACCAGACGGCTGGCAGTTCAAACCCACCAGCCACTCCTCGGAAGGAAGGTTGGGCAATCCTACTTCCGTAGTGATACTGCCTCGGAAACCCAAGGAGGGGTCGCTATGAGGCGGGGCCGACTCGACGGCACATAACAACAACAACAACAACAACATTCATGTCTAAATAGATAGTGGTATATTTTCAATATGAAACTTTTTCCTCCACAGCATAATAATAAATTGTGGGAGAATTTTAGGTCAAATTAAATTGAGAAACATAGGAACATTTTCTCTGATGTTGTAACATAAAAATATACAAGATGATTAAATCTTTAATCTTTTGTATTTTTCTAACATTTCAAAGACATAAAAAAAGGCTCAAAAGGATTTCTTATCTTTCAATAGCATGAGTTTAGGAAAAATATTTCATTTATAGATATTTTGCAAACAGAAGAAGATATACGTTGTCATTAAGGTGGCAAAATTTAAGTTGTAACATAAATAGAACATATTTTATTTCACTGGAAACGGTAAAATATCTGCTGAATATTATATTGTGTTTGTAGAAATTTTTAAGTTCTTCCTACAACTCATATGGAAACTCATGGAATAAGAAAAGTAAAACTCTTGAAATAAGCAAACAAACAAACTTGTTGAATTGGATATGACTCATAGTGACCCCAATTTGGGTGTCCGAGGTGATATCACTACCAAAGTAAATTGCCAAGTCTTCCTCCTAAGGAGTGGCTGGTGGGCTTGAACTGTCAGCTTTCTGGTTAGCAGCCAAATGCCTTAGGCACTACACCACCAGAGCTCCCCTAATCTTGAAGTAGGAGAACAAAACTGGAAAAATCACACTTCTTGATTTCAAAATGCACTCAAAATCTGCAATAATCAAGAGAGAATGGAAATTAATAAGAATGGATACATAGATCAATATGAAAAATAATTGAAACTCTAGGAATAACCCCTTACATTTACAGAAAATTTAATTTCAACAAGGACATGAAAATAATTAAATGGAGAACGAATAGTCATTTAAGCACTTAGCATTGAGCCATTTTAAAAATTACTGTGAAAATAAAGACAATTTTAACATCCTGTCAAAACCAAAACCAAACTCACTGCCATCAAGTTGATTTTGACTCATAATGACTCCTCCTTGGGTTTCTGAGGCAGTATCACTATGGAAGTAGATTGCCCAACCTTCCTTCTGAGGAGAGGCTGGTGGTTTTGAACCACCAGCCTTCTGGTTAGCAGTCAAATGCCTTAGGCACTATGCCACCAGAGCTAACATACTGTACAAATATATAATTGAGGATCTGAAATACTTTTTTAGTAGGAAATCCTCATTTCTATAAAGTACACTGAAAACATACTTAATTTTGATCTAGGCAACATTTCACTACCAGCACTCAATAGTTGATAAACATATTTAGTTGATAATATTTGATAATTATAAGAATCATTAGATGATAATAATTGAGAAGAATTTATTTACAAAATGCTAGAAATACAGTCTGTGCAAACAAAGCATTTAGCTGTTAACCAGAAGTGGATCAAATCCACCAGCTGTTCCATGAAAGGAAGATGGGGCGATCTGCTTCTGTAAGATTTACAACCCAAATGGGGGCAGCTGTGAGACAAAATCAACTTGATCTCAGTGAGCTTGGTTTTGATTTTGGTGAGTAGTATTAAATGTCAACATTTAATAGAATGAGGTTGAATCTGCCTTAGACCACATGAAATATCAAAACCTTAAAAAAAAAAAAAAAACACCGAGTGATTAAAACAGAAGTAGATCTCCTTGATTTTGGATTAGACACCAGTTCCTTAAAGATGATACTAAAAGCACAATTAACCAAAGATCCTTAAAGATGATACTAAAAGCACAATTAACCAAAGAAGGTATAGATAAACTGAATATGATAAAAAAAATTAAGGCTTCTGTGTCTCAAAGGGTAAAATAAAGAAAGTGACAAGACTACCCACAGAATGGAAGAAAATATTTTCAAATCATATATCTGATGATAGTATGTTCATAATACATAAGGAACTCTTATAATGCAACAATAAAATGTCAATCAAATTAAATGTATATATATATATATATATAGAGAGAGAGAGAGAGAGAGAGAGAGAGAGAATTTTTGAATAGACTCTTCCCTAAAAAAGACAAAAATAGTCTACAATCAAATGAAAATATTCTCCACATCATTAATTATTCATTTGCATTATACAAATGCAAATAACAATCACAATAACATGCTACTTCACTCCTACTAAAATGGCTAAAAAAGAAAAAGTAGATATATTTGTGGAGGATGTGGAGAAATAAAACTTCATGTTGTTGGTGGGAATACAATATTGTGCATCTGCTTAGGAGAACAATGTTGCCCTTCTTTTAACTGTTAAACTTGGTATTAACGTACAACTCAGTATATATCTATTGCTACGTGTATACTCAAAAAATTGAGGACATATGTCCATACATTAACTTTTATTCAAATATTCATAACAATATTATTCATTATTACCAAAAAGTGGTAACCAGGGCTTCAAACTGTATTTTTATTCCGTTCTGGTCCACCAAAATTCTAAAAATTTCATTCTGTTCCAGTTTCATTAAATCAACCACAAACCAGTTTGAATCTATTTGAAACTATGTTTCACATTCCAATATGAAGTTTATATACCTCGAATGGATAACCTGGAGCAATTTCCTATGAAGAAATATGGCTATGCAATTTATTCCTTATATTGTAAAAATACTGCATTTTTATATTAACTTGAATTATGTTCATCTCAAGATTTTATCATTAATTTAGAAAAGAGCAATGTTAACATATTTTTTCTACACATTCATTAATAATTAAATCTAACATGACAATGGTGGTCTACTTTAAGCCTTGTCTAATAACATGTCAAACAAAGAAAAAAACAATATAAAATATATTATTTTTAACTCAAGTTAAAAATATTTTAGAGTTCACTAAAGCATTGAGTCATTTTAAAGGTGACTATGAAAACAAAAACACTTTTAACATACTGTACAAATATATAATTGAGGATTTGAAATACTTTTTTTAGTAGGAAATCTTCAATTATATAAAGTACACTGAAAACATATTTAATTTTAATGGAGGCATCATTTCACTCCTAGCACTTAATGTTGTTGTTGTTGTTATGTGCTGTTGTGTTGGACCTGACTCATAGTGACCTCTTCTTGGGTTTCCAAGGCACTATCACTATGGAAGTAGATTGCCCAACCTCCCTTCCAAGGAGTGGGTGGTGGGTTTGAACCACCAGCTTCTGGTTAGCAGTCAAACTACACAGACCTTCTTCAACAAAGAAAATGGGAATCAATTAACATAGATACAGAAGATTATCCTAGAGCCCTGAGCTTTGCAATAAAGGATACAGAAGTGGACTAAACTTCATGAAAACAGTGAAAAAGGAGACATATGGAGATGCAGTGTTTCAGTGATCCTAACAGCACAGATAGCTTGGATATTGCAAAGTCATGTTAGGATCTAAGAATTAACCTAAAAATCAGCCCTGCTACCCAGGGGCTGCATGGAGAACTGCTCTGGTGGCCAATTAATAAAAGGGGAAGCAGCAAGAGGGAGATGGGCTGAATTTTGGACTTATGCCTGTCTGGAAGGCACAGAATTTTGAATGTTTACAAGTGTTTTGACAATTTTGGATATTTAAAGTGACAGCATTCTCTCAGATTTCAGGGACCTAAAAATAGCCTCCACTTGCAGGGACCACAAAAACATTCCAGATAGGAGAAACTGGAAAGGTGAGATATTCCCTTTATTACTTTTATATCCAAAACACTTTTGGTGAATGGAGGTGTGGCCATCCCTCACTCCCATGCACCTTCTGGGCCAGCAGGAATGCTATTCAAGTCTGTGTGCTCCCATGGAGTATAGGTGCCCCACCCTGCCCTGCCCAACCTTTTTTTTTTTTTTTTTCCCCTTTTTTTTTCAGTTTGCTTGTTCTAGTCTGTTTTAAAATTATTATTATTATTAATCCTTCTTGTTATTATTCTCAGTTCTTCCCTTCCCACTATCTAGTTTTCAGATTTTTCTTTCTTCCCTGTTCCTGGTTCCCATTTATTCTTTCTCAAGGTTAACCCCATTCCTTGCTTTTCTTTTTGCATTTTTATCATTTTATTCCTTCATTTTTCTCCTACTCTACCTCTTTTCTCTTATTGCCCCCCTCCCCAGATAAAGAGGGCTTTTATTTTTCTTTTCTTTTTTCTTTCTTTGGTGATTATTCATTTATTTTCTACGTGGTGGGTTTTTTGTCCACTTGCTTTTACATTTTTGGATTTTTCAATTGATGTTTTTGTCTAACTGGGTGGGAGACAGCAAACAGTGCCCATACAATGCAACCATACCTGCACCTCCTGCAGCTGCACTTACTGAGTGAGAGCCACCACTTCCTTCTCCACCAACTGGCCAATGATATATGACCACCAAGAAGAGCCTGACTCATCATTAACTGCTCTTCAAACAGTTAACAGAGATCTAAACACAACATCACAATTTCTTGCAGACAACAGCCAATCACAGTTCACACAATGAAGCAAATTACATAAGTAGAAACAAGGGAGCAGGGTACAGACTCAGACCACAATCCTGAGGAAGAAGCAGCATTGGGACTTCCCAATAAGGAATTCAAAAGAATTATAGTTAGGTATTTTCAAAGGATTGAGAGAAAGATCAAGTAAAACACTGAAAAAATTAAGGAAAACACAGACAAAACCCTAGAACAATTTCAGAAGACAACAAAAGAACAAAAACTCAAAATAAATGAATCATTAGAAATGATTCAAAATCTTCAGATAGAAATTCAAAAGAATAATATTGAATTTTCAGAAATAGATAACACACTGGAAGGACAAATGTGTAGAATCAAATCAATGGAAGACAGAATTAATGAGATTGAATTCAAATACCTGAATACTTCTTTCAAAGGAATCAATCAGAAAAAAAGAGCAAAATAAAATGAAGAAAGCCTGAAGTTCATGGGGGATACCATCAAAAGGAATAACCGATGTATTATCAGAATTCCAGAACAGGAAGAGAAAAGGAAAACCACTAAGAAAATTGTACAAGATTTGCTGGAAGAGAACTTACTTGATATAATGAACGATGGCAATATATACATTAATGAAGTCCAATGAACACCAAACAGGATAGACCCTGAAAGAAAATCACTATGACAAATTATCATCAAACCCATCAAAACAAAAGACAATGAAAGAATCCTGAAAACAGCACAGGAAAAACAAAAAGTTACCTATAAAATACAGCCAATAAGAGCAAGCTCTGATTTCTCAGCAGAAACCATGCAAGTGAGAAGGCAATGGAATGGTAAACATAAAACCCTGAAAGAGAAAAATTTCCAACCAAGAATTATATATCCAGCAAAATTGTCTCTCAAATATTATGGTGAAATAGGAGATTTCCAGATAAGAAGAAATTAAGGGAATTTGTTAAAACCTGATCAGTCATACAAGAGATAATAGAGGGAGTCCTTTGAACAGAAAATCAGTAATAGCAAACAACAACTGACCATTAATACATGAGATAACATAACCCAGAAACAAACAGAGTTATGGAAGTATCCAAAGAAAAATAAGCTTACAATATGGTAAACAAGAAACCAGAGATGCCAATTGGTAAACGATGACAACTACAAAGCAAAAAGAGGGAAAATAGTGTAGTTACAGAACTTCTAAATGGTGATGAAGTCAAGAAAATTGCATGATAGAAAGGACTGTTCTAAAATTGGGGAGAAAATTATGAATCAGAGTGACCTCAAAGAAAAATTATAAGCCTTCACATCACAATAAAAAAGAGAACAAGCACAAATATTCAGAAAATACTAAAACAACAGCAACAAAGGAAATGATAACATGATTCATAAACATAATGCATTCAACACAGAAAATTCTGTGGAACAAATAAACCAGGAACACCATGAAAAATCAACAAAATGAAAACAACCTGTTCATACTTGTCAATAATTATACTGAATGTCAATGGATTAAATACACCACTCAAGAGACAGAGAGTTGTAGTCTGGGTGAGACAACATAATCCATCAATATGTGGTCTACAAGAGATTCACCTTAGGGACAAACACAAAAGTAGACTAAAAATCAAATGTTGGAAAAAGATATATCAAGCAAATGGCAACCAAAAAAGGGCAGGAGTGGTAATATTAATTTCTGATCAAATTGACTTTAACACAAAAACAACCATAAGAGACAAGGAAGAACATTATATAATGATTAAAGATCAATTGAACAACAAGATATAATGATAATAAATATCTATGAACCAAATGAAAGAGCCCCAAAATGCATAAACCAGACTTTAACAGAATTGAAAATGCAAATAGATGCCACCACAGTCATTGTTGGAAACTTTAATACACCACTTTCAATGAAAGATAGAAACTCAACAAAGATGCAGAAGAAATAAATAATATAATCCACCAACTTGATCTTACAGGCATCTACGGAGCACTTCACCAAACAACAGCACAATATGCATTCTTTCCTAGTGAATATGAAACACTGTCCATGATAGACCATACATTAGGCCATAAAAGAAGTTTTAATAAATATAAAAACATTGACATACTACAAAGCATCTTCTCAGATCACAATGCTATCAAATTAGAAATCAACAACAGGAAGATCGATGGAGAAAAAATAAACACATGGAAACTGAACAACACCCTCCTTAAGAAAGACTAGGTAAGAGAAGAAAAAAAAAAATGAAATTGAAAAATTCCTTGAATCAAATGAGAATCAAAAATGAAAACACAACACACCAAAATTTTTGGGACAAAGGAAAAGCAGTGATCAGAGGTCAATTTATACCAAAAAAATGCATATATAAAAAAGAAAAGCCAAAATCAACACTTTAAACTATCATCTCCAACAACTAGGAAAAAAAAAAAAACACACAGCAAGAAAAGCCTAGAGTCACCAGAAGAAAGGAAATAATAAAAATTTGAGCAGAAATCAATGAAACAGAAAATAGAAAGACAATAGAAAAATCAACAGGATTAGAAGTTGTTTTTTTTGTAAAGATTAGTAAAATTGACAAACAACTGGAAAATTTAATAAAGAAAAAGTAGGAGAGAATAAAATAACATGAATAAGAAATGAAATTGGAGACATTACAACAGAAACAACTGAAATATAAAGGATGATATCAGGATAGTATGAAGACCTGTACTCCAACAAATTTGAACATCTGGAAGAAATGGACAGATTTCTAGAAACACACTACTTACCTAAACTAACAAACTGAGGTGGAAAAGTTTAACAGATCCATACAAAAGAAGAAATTGAACAAGTCATAAGAAATACCACCCCCAAAAAAAGTCCTTTTCCAGTTTCCCCAGAGAATCCTACCAAACATTCAGAGAAGAACTGATACTAATCCTAGTCAAACTATTTCAAAACATAAAAAAATAATGGAATCCTCTCTAATTCATTTCATGAAGCAAGCATAACCTTATACCAAAACCAAGCAAATATATCATTAAAAAGGAAAACTACAGACCTATATCCCTCATGAATATAGATGCAAAAACCTTCACCAACAACAACAACAAAAAAAAATCCTAGCCAATAGACTCCAACAACATATCAAGAAAATTATTCATTATGACCAAATGGGTTCATATCAGATATGCAAGAATCAGTTGGATTCCTCTACACCAGTAAAGAGATTGCTGAAAAAGAAATAAGGAAATCAATACCATTTACAATAGCTACCAAAAAATAAAATAAAATAAAATACTTGGAAATACCAGGGACACAAAAACCTGTACAAAGAAAACTACAAAAGATTACTTCAACAAACCATAAGAGATCTACATAAATGGAAGAACATATCATGCTTGTGGATAGGAAGATCGAACATTGTGAAAATGTCAATTCTACCCAAAGCAATCTATACATTCAATGCAATCCCAATCCAGATTCCATCAACATTCTTTAAGGATATGGAAAAGGCAATCCTAGCTTTATATGCAAAGGAAAGAGACCTAGCAATAAAGGAAAACCTTCAATAAAGCAAAGGATTATTGAAGAATAAGAATAAGGTAGGAGGCCTCACACTCCTGGATCTTAAAACTTACTATACGACTACAGTAGTCCAAACAGCCTGGTATGACAGACACATAGACCAGTTTAACAGAACCCAGAAATAGATCCATTGACCTATGGTCTGCCAATTCTTGACAAAGGGCCAAAATCCATTAAATGAGGAAGAGATTGTCTGTTTAACAAATGGTGCAGGCAAAACTGGATATCCATTTGCAGAAAAATGAAACAAGATCTAAACAACAAAAAGACAAATAATCCAATTAAAAATGGGTGGAAGACATGAATAGACACTTCACCAAGGAGGATATTCAGGCAGTCAACAAACATATGAAGAAATGCTCACGATCATTAGCTATTAGAGAGATGCAAATAAAAACAGCAATGAGATACCATCTTACCCCAGCACTACTATCAAAGTTCAACAAGACAGAAAATAACAAATGCTGGCGAGGATGTGGAGAGATTGGGACTCTCATACACCTCTGTTGGGACTGTCAAATGATACAACCACTGTGGAAAGCAGTATGAAAATTCCTTAAAAAGTTGGATTTAGAAATACCATTTGACTCAACCATTCCATTACTAGGTACTTATCCTAAAGAAGTAAGAGCCAAGGCAAGAACAGACATAATGCACCCATGTTCATCGCCACACCGTCTATAATGGCAAAAACCTAGGTGTCCATCAACAGAGGAATGGATATCCAAACTATGGCACATACACACAATGGAATACTATGCAATTGTAAATAATAATGCAGAATATGCAAAACACTGCATAATATGGAGGACATTATACTGAGTGAAATAAGTGGGAGGACATTATGCTGAGTGAAATAAGTCAATCACAGAAGGGCATTAGTAATAGTCCATTACTATAAAAAATCAAGGAAAGGTTTATATATGGAAGGAAATGTTCTTTGTTGGTGACCAGTGTTGGGAGGGGAAGAGAGGTAACACTGTTAGATAGGTACAGACAAGTATTAATTTGGGTGAAGAGAAGGATAATGTGCCAAATGTGAGTGATCAACACGGTGGCATTGAGGAAGAGGAAGACATTGGGAGGTACATAGGAGGTACAGACAACAAAGATGAACCCTTTTGTACATATAGTACTGTGATGTTAGTGAAGGAAAACATTGATTTATAGGTGGGAGCTCTGGTAGCATAGTGCCTAAGGCACTTGACTGCTAACCAGAAAGCTGGCGGTTGAAATCCACCAGCCACTCCTCGGAAGGAAGATGGGGCAATCTACTTCCGTATTGATACTGCCTTGGAAACTTAAGGAGGGGTCACTATGAGTCGGGTCCGACTCGACGGCACATAGCAAGATGGCTGGACAGGCTGAACTAGTAGGTATGTCTATGTAGAAGGGAGTGTGACTAAGACCAGGTATAGGATTGCCAGACAGTGTTTCTACAAGTGTATTAGTATGTTCTATAAGAATTCCCAGGTATATAGTAGTGCTAACAAGGGACATGGTTGCAGTCACTTCTTGGCCACTGCCTAGAGGGAGTGAGTAGTTGGACCTGTGTTCTTGAGACCATGGTCACAGGAGACATCAAACTCATTTGACATAACGTATTACACAAAAATATTTTTCCATATCCTACTTTGGCGAGTAGTGACTGGGATCTTAAAAGCTTGGAAGCAGCCATATAGATGCAATGATGGGTCTTTCCTTGTCCAGAGCAAAGAAGAATGGAAAAAAAAAAACAAAGATGCATGGAAACAATTCATCCATGCACCTGGTACACCATGCAATCCTCAACATATACCACTATGAAACCAGAAGAACTAGATGGTATCTGGCTACCACAGTCAACCACTCAGAGGGGGATCTGTGTAGGAGATCCTGGATAAAGTGGGAGAACAATGTAGAAGAAAACACAAAATCATTAGGGAAAAAAAAAAAAAAAAAAAAGGACCAGGTTTGCTTCTCTGATAGAATCTGATGGAATCACTGAGACTAGAGTCCCTAGCTGCCTTTCAGGTCTGGAATTGAACTCACTCCTGTGGTTTCCAGCCTAACAAAAGACAGGCATATAAGCTGAATATTTACATTAGGTAGATACACTCCTTGAAGAGATCAATCATGGTAGAATAGGAGGGCTATGTATGCACAGGGAGACAGCTCAGGGACAGGAGGGAATGGGACGGAAGGACACAAGAGGTAACTATGGAGAGGAAGTAGGATGGGATCTGTTGCATTGTGGTAAATTGTAGTCAATGTCACGAGACAAAGTATATGTGAGCTACTGTATGGAAAGTGAATTTGCTTTGTAAACTTTCACCCAAACCACAATAAAAATTAAATAATAATAATAATAAATGAAATTAAACATAATGACACCTAATTAAAAAAAAATCGAATGTTTCTTTTTCTTTTTTTTTTTTTTTTTTTTTTTAAGCTTTCCAAGTTGTCTTGCAAGAATTTCAAAACTGGAAAACACTCTCAACATTGACCTGAGTAGCTAGTGTACCCAAAACTACTATAGTGTAGTAGTTTAAGTTGTGTGTCTATTTGGTTGGGCTGTGCTTTTGAGTATCTGGGCAACTGGAAGTAGTTATGCCCCAGGATGAGATTGAAATCAACTTCATGGTAGAATCTGCTGTCAGCAGCTAAGTAGTTGCCTTCAGGGTATGACTTTTCCCAGTATATAAGGAAAAACTTTGACACAGGTTTCTAGATTTTTGTAACATTTGGAAGTCACATTTGGCCAAGTCTTCATCTCTGGTTCTTAGATTTGAGCCAGTGGCCTGCTATGTTGCCTGTCAATCTTGGGATTGTTCTGGAAATTGAACCATTGGCCTCCCTTGTTACCTATCAATCTTGGAATTGTGCCAACCTTGAATTCCTCAGTCTCAGCAGCCAGCAGCTGTCCAAATTAGAAGACACTTCCAGCTCCAGTGGGCCTGGACAAGAGTCAAAACTGAAGCCCAAAATAAAAAGGCATTCACCAAGCCCCTAGAGTAGGTACTCTGAATTCAGACTTCTAGCCTCCTAAACTGTAAAAGAACAAATTCCTATTTACTGAAGCCATCTACTGGTGGTATGTCTGTTGTAGCATCACTAGAGTGCCAGGATACATCGCAATATCATATTAGTGGGGATACTGTGAAATTTCCTTCCCAAAATTCAAGATTTTTTTTCTTAACTCTTTGTAGAGAATTAAAACTTGTTAGTATAGAGATATATTAAGAATACAACAATTTGATATTAACTTAAATTGTTTTTGTTTCATTTTGAGAAATAATTCCATCTCAACATCATCATTCAAAATGAGAATATTTCCTCACTTGCTTTCTTTTGTTACATTTTCAGTATTATTCCTTTTCATATTTCCCAAACATTTTTTAAATGTAATATAGCCTTCATTTTAAGTTTTAAACTTATTAGGATTTGGTACAAGGATCTAGATAAACTACTAGTAATATAATATCATTTTCAATAATAATTTTTCCTAACACTGAAATTTTAAATCAGTATCAGTTTCCAAACGTATTATTTTTAGTTCTTAATTTTGGCTTAGTTTCCACACACATACCAGAAAACTCACTCATGGTTAACTTTTCACTACATAATTTTACCATAACGTTCTCATTGTTGTTGTTGTTGTTGTTATGTGCTGTTATTCTCAGCGAATACATCACAGAGATTTTTGTATCCTGATGAATTTTCCAACATGATATATATACTGTTCCATCTTTTGGAGCAATCTGGTACAGATTTTCTTAAATTATTTTCTGAAAATTTGATACACAATTTCAGAATACAAAGTATTCCAATGAATTTATGACATTTTCCTAAGCATTCCTCCAGTTCTGCATTCTTTATTTCCTCTCTAATAGCTAACTGGGGGAGCTCTGGTGGCACAGTGTCTAAGGAATTTAACTATTAACCAGAAGTCTCCCAGTTCAAATCCAGCAGCCACTGCTCAGAAGGAAGGTTGGGCAATCTATGTCCATAGTGATACTGCCTCCAAAACCAAGGAGGGGTTGGTATGACTCAAACCCAACTCAATGGCAGTGAGTTTGGTTTGGAACTAACTAGCTGAAATGTGTGTGCTGCACATTTTACAATCATCAATATTTTCTTATAAACTTTGCAGCTTTTACCAAACACTTTAATGATTAATGTCTGAATATCAGAATGCATTTGCCATTCAATTTCACTGTCATTTCTGAGAAAATCAACAAATTTTATCATATTAGACATGTTACCCGTAGTTATAGAATAACTCTGTTGTATATCAATATCAATTGATATACATATTCTCTAAAATTTTATACACTTTTTATTATTATTATTTTTTGTTATGTACACACTTAGGTGTCTTTCTTTTAATTGTTTTATTCCAAGTGTCAAGTAGTGTATCTTATTGTCTTGTATGAGTTTAATTCGTAGAATTGGCAGAGTCAATCTAATGGCCACATCCATTTCCAAAGAAAATGTTTGTTTTTCCAGATTAGCAATAATTTAGGAGCTAAGCTTTCCGAATAAGTGAAGTATCATTTCCCTAATGTTCTCTGAGTCGATTGGAATTTTTTGACCAATGGTAGCAATAATTGAATTTAAAATTTAATGGAATCTCTAATATTCAATTACCTCAAACAATTTTTTTACAGTAAATAATTCAACACATGCATTGAAAATCGTTTATCTAATTTCACCTTAAGGCATTCTGGAAAAGCAAGCTAATCTAATGTTGTTGGTTGCTTATTTAAAACACTTCTGTCACTGAATTCTTCTTGTCTTCTTGCTTTTCACTGTATTGTGTTCACTCATATGATGATGCTTCAGGTGCCTGTCTAAATTTGCTGCCTCGTCTCCAACCATAATTTGTTGCACATTTTATATGTGTTTTTGTTTTCAATTTTTTCATACTTAAAACATTTCCTAAAATAATTTCCTGTGCTTCTTCCCATACTAGAATTCAAGGGGTAAACATAATGTTAATATTACTGCACTTCTATAGTCACTATATTACATTATAGTAAAAAAAAAAATCTTAGACTTTGACAGCATAAAGAGAATAGAATTTGTAAATATATTTGTAGAAATGAATGAAGGGAGGCAATGGTATGGAAAGAGTCTGTGACCAGCATGATGACATTGGAGAAAGGAAAGACACTGAAATGCACACAAAAAATACAAACAACAGAGGCAAATACTATTACATGAACAACTCTGAAATATCACTAGCACCAAACACACACACACATACACACACACGATAAATAAATAAATATTACACTTTAAAAATGTTAATGATGTACATTTAAAAAGTTTGCATTCTCCTCACAAATTTCTGTTCACATGGAACTCTGTTCAGAACTCGATACAATCTAATGAGCTCTTTCAGATTTCAGACTACAAATGTGCTGCAAGGACAAAATGGAAACAGCAAAATGTGACTGATCTGTGAACAGTCTTGCATACAACAATCATAACCTATACAGTTGCACAATATTGCCTGTGAAGCAACAAACTGTGTCCTTATCCACAACTGCTGAAGTATCGTTCAGCATGCACATGTGCCAGATGAAAATCAAACATAAATGTTCCAATGGTCTGCCTTACAACTTAAAAATTATCACTGAACTGAAAATAATGGAACAAAAAAAAAAAAAAAGAATTTTTACCTTTGGTTTCAAGTTCAGATATTTTTTTTCCCCCAGTTTGGTTTAAGTTTCTCTATAATAAAATATGTAAAAAAGTTTTTTTTTTTTTTTCTTTTTTTAGTTACAGTTATGATAGCTATGATTATATTCTTGTTGGAAACCCTGGTAGAGACAACCCAAATGACCATCAATTGATGAATAGATAAGCAATATAAGGTGTATTCATACAATCGAATATTATTTAATTATATAAAGGAAAGATGTACCAATGTGTGGTGAAACATGTAATAACGTTGACAATACTATTAAATGAGAAAAGCGAGACACAAAACACCATAAATTTATGATTCCATTTATATAAACTGTCCATGATAAGCAAATGTAAAGATTGTGGGGCAGGAGTGAGGAGTGGCTTTTATTGAATACAGTGTTTCTTTTAGGGTAATGAAGATGTACTGGAATTAGATAGTGGTTGTTTCTGCACCAATTTGTGAATTGACTGAAAATTCACTGAGTTGTAAAAGAGAACTGAATGAACTTTGTAAACTTTATAGAATTGTAACTCCATTTTTAAAAAATAGACAAGAAATCTAACCTAATAGGGCTCCCTTTAAATATGCAACCACAACAGTTTAAGATTAAGTTGAAATTAATGTAATGAATATGTATTAAACACCCAATGTACTGTCTAACATTTGAACTATACTGATGAAATCAGTTATAACAATATCTGTTAAATTAATTGTTATATACATCATACATTAGGCAAATTGAATGCAAACAGATATTCTGTGGTCAGTTGTTTACAAAATAAAATAATGAAGCAGATTAAGGTTGTGTGTGAAAGTATATAATTGAGTAATGATTTTATTGTGATTATTATATTTATATATCAGGTAATATTTTTTCTGAAGGAACTCTGGTGGAATAGTGCCTAAGGCATTTGACCACTAACTGGAAGTTTGTCAATTCAAACCCACCAGCCACTCCACAGAAGGAAGACTGGGCAATCTACTTCCATAAAAATTTACTGCATCAGAAACCTGAAGAAAGTCCCTGTGAGACAGAATCGAGTCCATGACAGTGAGTTTGTGTTTTTTGGTTTTTGAGAATATTTTTCTACTGAGTAGCAGATTATACACTCCATAACATCAAAAATGTCTTACTGATTAATAGTGATATGGTATGATTTGTGCTTTCTAAGATTCACCTAGATTGGTATAAAATTAAATGTATTTATTTAAAAAAAGAATAATCTTGCTGTCAACATTTTATTTTTGAGAGGGAAATGATTTAAGTTATTCTTTCCTCTTC
The DNA here is from genome assembly GCF_000298275.1 of Orycteropus afer afer. Lineage (NCBI taxonomy): Eukaryota > Metazoa > Chordata > Mammalia > Tubulidentata > Orycteropodidae > Orycteropus > Orycteropus afer. The sequence continues at coordinate 388,843 of NW_006922545.1, forward strand.
TGAGAAAGTTTTTAACAATATCAGTCTTTATCTAGTTTAGGAATCAGGATATTGATGAGATTTTATAATCTTGTTTTCTGAAAACAAAATTAAAATTAGCCAAGTATTAAATATTAAATCAAGTATTGAATATAAATGTTATCAGAATAAGCAATCTCCTTACCAGAAGGGTTATATTTACAACATACTTGTCTTATGAGCAATACTAACAGACTTTGAAAAATAAAAATAATTTTCTTTGGATAGTGAATTTATGGTATATCTATTTTCCAAAATTTTTTTCTGATACATATTCAAACATACCAACAATAGTGAAGATGGCACAGGACCATGAACATTTTCTTCTATTGTATGTAAAGCAACTGACAAAAATACATATATACAATTACATATATTTTGTGATATATATATTATATCACAATAATATATATATTAAAGTGAAGTATTAAGTAACAAAATTGGATACCAAAGTAGATATTTATATTCAAAATAGCCAAATGGTCTTTGCTTCTTGAAGTAAAACAATAGGACTATTAACTCATAAACAGAAGTTTTAAATATTTCTGTTTAGTTGTATTAATAGTTCAGAATTTTTTAACACTTTTCTAATCTTTGCTGATAAAAATTAGTTTGGAGCTCTGGTAGCGTAATGTTTAAAGCACTTTACTGCTAACCAGAAGGCTGGCAGTTCAAACCCACCAGCCACTCCTCGAAAGAAAGATGGGGAAATCTTCTTCCATGGTGATACTGTCTCGGAAACTCAAGGAGGGATCACTATCGGGTCCAACTGGACGGCATATAATAACAACAAAACAACAATAACATTTAGAAGGTTTTTTTTAGCATATTTTATATAAAAACTTAGACAAAAAGAATAGTTGTGCCACACAGGTAATATAAAAAATACATCAAAATATTTTCCTATTTTTCAGAGTATTAATCTATTAGATTACTAATAATATTTGAATAATATAGGTCAATTCCTTTTCATAATGCCTCAACAATTTAAAATACTTACGAATTCTTTTATGATTTATTGAATAATTACTAATTTAACTTATTGCCATCACATTGAATCAACTCATAGCAACCTCCCCTGTGGGTTTCCAAGTCAGTATCTCTACAGAAGTAGATTGTCGAGTCTTCCTTCTGAGAAGTGGCTAGTGAGTTTGACCCACCAGCCTTCTGGTGAGCAGTCAGATGCCTTAATAGGAAGATTTAAATATTCTAGAGGTACACAGAATATAAATGTTCTATATTTATCATTTTTTAATAAGAAAATGTTGGTGCATAGGCTACAGATATAGCAATTAAAATCTAGGAATAGAAAAGGGAATATGTTAAAATTTAATGAAATTTCTGTATGGAAAACTCAAGTTCAAGAAGGAAAATAACATGGGAAAAAAACAAACTTCAAACACTCATTGCAGTGTAATTTTACCAAATATAATAGTCAAGATATACTAATGGGAAACAGGAAAAGCTTTGAAGAAAAAACCACAAGGTTATAAACATGGGCCATTATTGATGCTAATTTTCAAATGTAACTATCCATTATGAAACATGACTACTAACGAAGTACAACTAATATATTCTGATTGCTTAATAAATGTACAACATATCTGTTATAATTTAGTAAAATTCTTATTGGAATGTTTCAATTCTTACACAAACTAGTCAAAGTCACCTTGTCAACTGAATTTACTACTGCTTTCTTATGTATCCAGGATTTAGGTAAGAGATGAGATTAGAGAAACAGTGTGGGAAAGGCATGGTCATTACCTTCAGCATCTTCCTTGACTCTCTTTATGTCCTCCTTGTGATAGTTAAGTTTTTGTGTCAATTTGGCTGGGCCTGGTTGAGTAGCTGGGCAGCTGGATATAGTTAGTCCCAATGGTGAGGTTCGTACCACAGTGGAATCTACTGGAGCAGCTGAGTAGCTGCTTTAGGGATGTAGGCTACTTCCAATATATAAGAAGCAACTTTGAGGAAAGACTTCAGCTTATGGAACCCTTGAACTCTACATGTAGCTGATTTGCTATTCAGCAGCCTGCCATGCTCTGCTGATCTTGAGACTTTTTTTTAGGACTTGAATCAATGGCCTGCAGTGTGGTTTGGTAACATTGGGACTATGCCTTTTACTTGTTGACCTTAGGTTTGTCAGCCTTAGCAGAGAAAAGCTGTCTGAGTGAAGAAAAGCCTCCAGCTTCAGTGGCCTGGGAGCAGGAGGCAGAGCCAAAACCAAGGTTAAGGGTCTTTCAGCCAGCCCCTAGTGCCTGGAACTTTGAACTTGGACTTAAAGCCTCCAGACTGTAAGAGAATAAACTCCTGTTTATTAAAGCCATCTCATTTATGGTATTTTCTATTAGAGCAGCACAGAGGTAACCAAAACATTCCTTGATTAGGTACATCACCCCTGAATAGAGAAAAAGTAAACAGAACAACAGGGAGCAGGTACAGGGACAGGAAATAGAACACACACACACACACACACACACACACACAAATGTGTCTGGTTTTCTCTTGAAAACTTTTACTCTGAAAAGAAAAATTAGTCTATAAAACAAGACTTGAAACATTGTGTTCATCAGACTCATCTATATTTTGTTAGATGATGTAAAGTTTGTGAAATCTAATAATGGTAGTATTAATTTTCTTAATAGTTTCTTATAGTAAGGAAAATGTTTTCTTTCAAAGGTAGTATGAAAACTTTTACTCAGATACCTTCACTCCCCAGCAGGCAAACAAGCAAGAAGATGAAGTTTTTACCCCATGTATAAACCCTAAAATCAGGCGGACCTGAGCATATAACCTAGCATCAGAAATTTTTGTTTGCTTTAGAATTTCAATGTTACAGCAACCTAGATTTATAGGATGATAATTTATTTCCAATCTCCCTGACCATTAATGAATTTCTCCTAATGACATCTGGTCCAAGAGTTTAGTTCTTTTAATAACTTTTTGCAAAATATAAAACATATACATACACTCTCATGCATCCTCACTCACTCAATGTATATCAAAACAATCTGTGTGCATCAACATTTTGGATTCTAGCATAGCCTAAACTTTAAAATGTGCCCTGAGGACAAACTAGCTCTCCTGCTTCCTCCACAGGCCACAACTTTGGATAAGAGTCTATAGAGAAGACATGTGTAAATATCACCCCCTGGGGTTGTGCAAGGTGGTAATCTGTGCTTAATTCATTTTGGGGAACAGAACAAGGAATAGACTCAAGCACGCAGTTTACATGTAAAACATAGATAAAAGTGATCGAAAAGCATGCATACTTCAAGGAGGCTCTGCTCAGGGTGTCTTACCAATTCCAAACAAAAGACAGGTCCTTGAAAAATCAGATAAAGAAAAATTCCATGGTAATATATCCTTTAGACTGGAGTGCAAATATTACTTCTTATATATAATAGGTATCAACTCTGGTCCCTCCTTCTATTTTTCAAAGCACACACTTAATAAAACCTTATATAGTATTTATTTTGCTGTGGGCAATATTCTAAATATTTTAAGAATATTAACTCAATGATGTCCATAAGAACCATAAGAACCATAGAGAATAGGTAATATTCTGATTTCATTTTGCAGATAAAAAACTGTATCATACAGTTAAATACAGAAATACATAAACAAGCATACAAAATTATGCTTAGAAATATGCAACATGCAAATGCTGTTCTGATTTGATACTTTTATCTATCAAGTCTTCTTAAATTGCAGATTAGCAACTTACAGAGTTTAGAATTATCCATATTTTCATCTCCTATGTTTAGCTGCCTTTCTGATTAAATCATATTTATCTTAACTGGCATGGGTTTCAATATCTTGGGTACTCTGATCTCTGCCAAGCTCTTTGTCTTCATGTTGCACCCCTTCCTCCATTCTTCTCATAATGCAGATGCGTCTTTAAGTTTTTGAAAATTCTCAAGCTCTCTTTCACTAACGGAAGATACACATACTGTTTCTTTTTCTTCCAATTCATTCTTGTCACATTCGTTTTAAACTTGATAATTTCTGCTAATCTTTCAAATTAGAATTAAAAGCCATTTTCACAGAATAGATTTCTAAGACATAGCCTGATCCCTAGCCTAATTATGGTTTATTTTTATGCATTCATAAGAATATTTTCCTTAATTTAAGCATGCAACTTATTTTGCAATTATTTATTCATTACTATGATTAATGCATATTTGCATTGAAGAGCTTCACAACAGAATATAATCTTTATGAGGACTGCAATTATTTGCCTGTTCTCCTGCATATCCTGATTTACTTGACATACTATTGGTACTTAATAGATGTATAATGGTGGGAAAAACATTGAGTATTTTGCTATGAGGTGTCACACTTCTTTAGACAAGGAATATTTGAGTATAGATATAGAGCTGGAGATATCTGTTGATGCTGTTGTTAGGTGCTGTTAATTCTGACACATAGTGATGTCATGTACAACAGAACAAATACTGCCCAGTCCAGAAATATGCTTACAATGATTCCTAAGTTTGAGCCATTGTCACAGTCATTGTGTCAAGCCATGACATTGGTCTTCAACATTTTACTGATACTATTTTACAAAGCATGATGACTTTCTCCAAAAACTAGTTCCTCCTGATAACATATTCAAAGTACATGAAATATATATGTATATATTGGGTAACCTACTTCTGTATTGATACTGCCTTGGAAACTGCCTTAGGTCCAACTCGACAGCACATAACAGCAACAAATACACACACATACACACACACATATATATATGTAAGTTTATATATGTGTATATAATTTATTGAATGAAAGAAAAATAGCACAGTTTCCATTTTTAAACTTCTTTTATAAGTGACATTGCAATATCAATCCATTAATTTATCTAAATTTCTTTTCAAGTCTTTATCACCATTTACCTTTTCTGAATACTGTCTGTTATATTAGTGGAAAATATTATGAATAGCCCTGAAACATTGTCCAATATAAGGCCAGAAGATGAGCCCCTCAGGTCAGAAAGTACTCAGAATATGACTGGGGTGCAACTGCCTCCTCAGAGTAGAGCTAAACTTAATGATGTGGGTGGAATAAAGTTTTGAGAACCCCATTTGCTAATGTAGAACAATCCAAAATAAGAAGAAACAGCTACAAATATCTATTAGTAATTGGAACATGGGATGTACAAAGTATGACTCTAGGAAAATTGGAAGTTGTCAAAAATGAAATGGAACACATAAAAATCGATATGCTAGGTATTCAAAAAAAAAAAAAAAAAAAAAAACCTCACTGCCGTAGAGTCAAAAATGACTCATAATGACCTCTCCTTGGGTTTCAGAACCAGTATCTCTAGGGAAGTAGATTGCACAGTCTTCCTCCCGAGAAGTGGTTAGTGGGTTTGAACCTCTAGCCTTCTGGTTAGCAGTCCAATGACTTAGGCACTATGCCAACAGAGCTCCTATCCTAGGCATTAGTGAGCTGAAATTGACTGTTTTGGGCTATTATGAGTCAGACAACCATGTGCTCTACTATACGGGAATGACAAATTGAAGAGTAATTTCATGGCATTCATCATCACAAAAATGTTTCAAAATATGTCCTGAAGTATAATGCTGTCAATGATAGTATAATATCCATACACTTACAAGGAAGACCAGTTAATACTACCATTATTCAAATTTATGCACAAACTACCAAAGCCAAAGATGAGGAAATTGAAGATTTTACCAACTTCTGAAGTCTGAAATTGACCAAACATGCAATCAAGGTGTGGTGATTATCATTGATAATTGGAATGCAAAAGATGGAAACAAAGAAGAACCACCAGTAGTTTGAAAATATGCCCTTGGTGATAGAAATAATGCTGAAGATTGCATGATAGAATTTTGCAAAACCAATGACTTATTCATTGCAAGTATCTTTTTTTAACAACACAAACAGTGGCTATACACATGGACTTTGCCAGATGGAGTACACTGGAATCAAATTGAGTATATCTGTGGCAAGAGGTGATGGAGAAGTTCAATATCTTCAGCTGAGAAAAAGCCAAGAGCTGAGTGTGGAAAAGACCACCAACTGCTTATATGAAAGTTCAGGTTGAAGATGAATACAATTAAAACAAGTCCAGGAGAGCCAAAATATGACTTTGATTATATCCTTCCTGAATTTAGAGAGCACAGGAAGAACAGATTTCATGCATTGAACACCAATGATTGAAAACCAGAGGAATTGTGGGATATCAGGAACATCATCCATGAAAAAATCAAAAGTCCATTAAAAAGGAAGAAAATACCAAAATGAATGTCAGAAGAGACTCTGAGCTTTCGCTTGAACATAGAGTAGCTAAAGTAAATGGAAGAAATGGCAAGATCAAAGAGCTGAACAGAAAATTTCAAAGAGCAGCTTGAGAAGACAAAGCCAATTACTATAATGAAATGTGCAAAGACCTGGAGTTAGAAAATCAAAAGGAAAGAACACACTCAGCATTTTTCAAGCTGAAAGAACTGAGGAAAAAAAAAATTAAGCCTTTAGTTGTAATATTGAAATATTCTATGGGCAAAATATTGAATGATGAAGGAAACATCAAAAGAAGGTGGAAGGAATACACAGAGTCACTGTACCAAAAAGAATTGGTCTATGTTCATCCATTTCAGGAAGTGGCATATGATCAAGAACCAATGGTATTGAAAGGAGAATTTGAAGCTGCACTGAAGAAAGTGGGGAAAAACAAGGCTCCAAGAATTGACGGAATAGATGTTTCAACAAATGAATGCCATGCTGGAGGCACTCACTCGGTTATGACAAGAGATTTGGAAGACAGCTACTTGGCCAACTGACTGGAAGAGATCCATATTTGTACCCATTCCAAAGAAAAGTGATCCCACAGATTGTAGAAATTATAAAACGGTATCATTAATATCACTCTCATGTAATATCTTACTGAAGATAATTCAGAAATGGTTGTAGCAACAGGGAACTTCCAGAAATGCAAGTTGGATGCAGACAAGAACATGGAATGAGGAATATCATTGCTGATATCAAATGCACTCTGGTTAAAAGCAAAGAATACACAAAAGATGTTTACTTTTCTTTTGTTGACTATGCAAAAGCACTCAATTTTGTGGACCATAACAAATTGTGGATAACAGTGAGAAGAATGGGAATTCTCCAACACTTAATTGTGCTCACAAGGAACTTTGAACGTATACCAGGAGGCTTTCATTGAACAGAACAAGGAAATATTGCATAGTTTAAAATCAGGAAAGGAGTGCATCAGGGTTGTATCCTTCTACCATATTTGTTCAATTTTTATGTTGAGCAAATAATCCAAAAAGCTGAACTATATGAAGAAGAATGTGGCATCAGGATTGGAAGAAGACTCATTAACAACCTGTGATACACAGACAACACAACATTGCTTGCTGAAAGTGAGGATGACTTGATGAAGATTAAAGATTACAGTCTGCAGTATTGATTACACTTAAACATAAAGAAAAGTCCTCACAACTGGACCAATAAGCAGCATCACACTGAATGGAGAAAAGATTAAAGTTGTCAAAGATTTCATATTACTTGGTTCCACAATTGACACCAGTGGAAGCAGTAGTGAAGAGATCAGACAACATACTGCACTGGGCAAATCTGCTGCAAAAGACATCTTCAAAGTGCTGAAGCAAAAGATGTCTCTTTGAAGATGTCTTTGAAGACTAAGTTCCACCTAACCCAAGCCATGGTATTTTCTGTCATCTGATATGCGTGTGAGAGCTGGACAATGAATAAGGAAGACCAAAGAAGGGTTGATGCTTTTGACTTGTAGTGTTGGCAAAGAATACTGGAAGTATCATGGACTGCGAAAAGAACTAACAAATCTGTCCTGGAAGAAATGCAGCAAGAATGCTCCTTGGAAGTGAGAATGGCCAGACTTTGTCTCACTTTGGTCATGTTGTCAGAAGGGACCATTCCCTGGAGAAGGATATCATGCTTGGTAAAGTGGAGGGTCAATTAAAAAGGAGGAGGCCCTCAACAAGATGGATTGACACAGTGGCTGCAATGATGGGCTCAGGGATAACAAGGATTGTGAGGCTGGCACGGAACCACGAAGTGTTTTGTTTTGCTTTGCATCAGAGATGACTCTGAGACATCTAACAACAACAACATGACCATTTTTACAGTCCTTTACCATTATAAAATAAATTATATAAAAATGCACTTGTTAGTATGATTTTTTTTCTAGGAAACAGTAGCCTTTATGTTACTGATTAAATTATTAGCTGCACCTAAGGAGAAAAAAACAGATATCTGGTTTAAAAAAAAAAAAAAAAAGTTGAGGTTCTAGCAAGATGGTGGACTAGGCAGAAGGATTGCACAGACCCTCTTCAACAAAGAAAAGGGAAACCAATTAACACAGACACAGAAGACAATCTTGGACCCCTGAGCCTTGAAGGAAAGGATGCAAAATTGGACTAAACCCCAACTAGCAGCAGAATTTGCGTGAAAATACCAAAAAAGGAGACATAC
>NW_006922545.1:403599-404786 GCF_000298275.1 Orycteropus afer afer
ATGTTATTAAAGTATTCTTGCTTTGGAATATTTTAGTATACAAGTTCAGAAACTTTTACTAAAGGATATTGTATTTTTATTAATACAGAAATACATAAACAAACATACAAAATTATGCTTAGAAATATTCGACATGCAAAAGCTGTTCTGATTTGGTACTTTTATCTACTTATTACTCTCATGACATCCAATTTTGCAGGAATCTGCTTGTTTCTCAAAATACATTTTTCTCCTTTTTCATTATGCTAAATTTTTATTAGGCACATGCTTACCAAGAATTGAAAAAAAAAAAAATGAGATTTTTTTTTCATTACAGCAAACCAAAAGTGCTGGAAGGGATTTGGCATTGAGTTGACTTTGACTTTTAGAGATCCTATAGAACAGAGTAAGATTGTCACATAAGGTTCTCAAGACTGTAAATCTTTATGAAGCTGACTGCAACATCTTTCTCCCAGAGTTAATTGCCTCTGTGTGATTATATTTTTGCATTGGAATATAGAGTTAATGCATGCAATTTCCTGGCTGTTCTCTTAAATATTAGGGATATGGCTTTCACTTCCCCTTTTCACTTTCCCACTGTCTGCTGCAAGTACCAGGTAGTGAGCCACTGGTATTGTGTGAATGAGAGAGAGTCCATACAAGTCTGTAACCACAATACAGAAAGAGTTGAATTCCTGATGATTACATGAAGGAAATTGCTTTTCCAGCTCAAAGTTTTATGTAACTGAGAAATTATATCCCATTTTTTAAGTCACCTTTATTTTGCTTTACTATCACCCTCACTTAATGTTATATTCTAGCTAACCCATTCTCATTGAGGGGTTTTCAAGGTATCAGTAAAAATGTATATATGCTTTTGCTTAAACATTCTCCCATAAATAATTAAGATCATTTCTAGGTTGGGTTTGATGAAATCTTTCTTTTATTAGTCAATGATGATAGATCATTAGCTGTTGTTTGTGGCACTGAATTTATTCTGACTCATAGTGACCATACAGGACAGAGTAGAAATGCCACCATAAGGTTTCCTAGGCTATAATCTTCATGGAAGAAGCTCTGGTGGAGTAGTGCTTTTAAGTGCCTTCCCACTAACTGAAAGGTCAGTGTACAATCCACTAGCTATTTCATGGTAGAAAAATATGGCACTGTACTCTCCTGAAGATTAAACCAAAAAAAAAAAAAAAAAA
>NW_006922545.1:405660-410318 GCF_000298275.1 Orycteropus afer afer
TAATGTATAAAAAATATAAAAAAAAATTCTAACATAATTGAAAACACCACAATTCTTAGGTAAGAACTTCTAAATTATGTTAAGTAATTAGTACAGCAAGAAAAATCAATCCCAAAATAACAGAAATATGTCTCCATTGGTGACAGCAGTTTGAGCTTAGTGGAGGCTCAAGAAATTAAATCCTTGTGGAGAGGTCAACAAATCTATTGACAAAGAAATGTAGTAAGATTGCTGTGATCTTCAAAGTACATGTACAGATATAAATTCAAGTAGACATTTAAAGTAGTACCTTAGCCTAGAATCAAGGGAATCAATTCATAGAATCTCAGCTTTCCTATATGTACTCTTTTTTTTTTTTTTTTTTAAGAGATCTATCCAAGGATTTGATTTTTCAACTCTTTCCTACTTTTTCTTTCACCATTCTCTCCACAAAAGAAAGGCAAATTCATTATCAAACTCCTGGTATATCCTAGGACTCCACAGAGACAATTTGCTTTTAAATGATATTTCTATATAAGCCAAGTAAGAAATATTGAAGGGGGGAAGTAATTGATTTAACAAAAATGACAATATGATAGCATGTCCATGCTTTAGCTGGTAGCTAGCTATATTAGAGACAGAAATCAGAAGTAATATCCTTGTCATTCTGGCACGTACTAACATTTTATTTGAATTGAAAAATGAATTAAGACATTTACTGACAGAAAGCAAATCTGATTTAACTGATTGGTATAACTATGAAGAATGACCTTTCCAATTAGCTTGTATGTTTGGCATTTATCATAAATTGAACAAAATAAATCTACTGCTCTGAATTTTTAATAAAATTTTATATAATATATATATGAAATATAAGATATACCAGAATAGCATCTTCGCCATTTTAAAAACAGAAATTATAGTTGTCATCTTGAAAATGTGTGAAGGAATTTAGGGTTACTCTACATTCTATTGGAAAGTATGAAGGTAAAAATGCACGAAGACTATTGCTGCATATTTCCCTTTTACCATGTAAAAGTTGGTAATCATGAATTAATACTAGTATCTGTTATAGAAGAGTGTGCTCACTAAGGTTTTGAATTTTATAAGGACAATGAAATTAGGATAAAGTAAGGCTAGAACATTGAGATCCATTAAATAATGAACTTTTTCATATAAATTTCATAGGACAGATGGATAAAATGAAATTCAGAGTCAAATGTCCATAATTCTGGTATGTGTACTTAATGAACAAGGTGAAAATAGCAGGAGGTGTTGAGGAGCCAATCTGAAAAAAAAAAGAAAAGAAAAGAAAAAAACTTACTTTTATTCTTTTGTTTCCTCAGGAGGATATGGTTAATTCATATAGTGAAAGGATATTTCAGAACATCAAGGAATCCATAACCCACAGTAGTCATCGAGGCTACCGTGCTAAAGAAGCTATGTCTGTTGGTATAAGGGTTTAACATCCTGAGATAAATTGTGTCTTAGGTTAGTATATGATCAAAGACCAATTATACTGAAAGAAGTTCGATCTGCACTGAAGAAATTGGCAAGGGGAAAAAAAAAGTTTCCAGGGATTGATAGAATACCCACTGAGGAGTTTCAACAAATGAACTCAGCACTGAAGTTGCTTACTTGTTTATGCCCAGAAGTTTGGAAATCAGCTTTCTGGCCAACTGAGTGAAAGAGATCGATAGTTTTGTCCATTCCAAAGAATGTGAAAATTATCAGACAATAGCAATCACATACAAGTCAAATTCTGCTAAAGATAATTCAGAACTATTTGTGGTGGTATATTGACAGGGAGATTCCAGAAATTCAAGCTGGGCTCAGAAAAGGACATGCAACAAAGGATATCATTGCTGATGTCAGAGGGACCTTGGTTGAAAGCAAAGAATATCAGAAAGATGTTTATCTGTGTTTTATTGACTATGCAAAGGCATTTGATTGTGTGGATCATAACAAATTATGGATAATGTTATGAAGAACAGCAATTTCAGAACACTTAAATTGTGTTCATGAGGAACCTGTACATAGACAAAGAGGCTGTCATTTGAACAGAGCACGTGGACATTCCATGGTTTAAAATCTGCAAAGGTGTGCATCAGGGTTGTATATCCTTTGACCTTATTTATTCAATCTGAAAACTAGACTATACGAAGAAGAATGCAGAATCAGGATTGGAAGAAGACTCACTAATGACCTGTGATATGCAGGTGACACAACTTTGCTTGTTGAAAGTAAAGACGACTTGAAGCACATTCTGGTGAAAATTAAAGACTATAGTCTTCAGTGTTACCCATCAACAAAAAGAAAAAGAAAATCCTCACAACTGGATCAATAAGCAATATATTGGTAAATGGAAAAAAAAAAAAAAAAAACACTGAAGTTGTCAGGGATTTCATTTTACTTGGATCCACAATCAACACCCATGGAAGCATTAGTCAAGAAATCAGATATCATATTACACTGGAAAAATCTCTTGCCAAAAGGACTTTTCAAAGTATTAAGAAACAAAGATGTCACTTTGAACACTAAGGTGCCCCTAGCCCAAGCCATGGTATTTTCCATCTCCACATATGTATGTGAAAGCTGGACAATGAATAAGGAAGACCAAAGAAGAGTTGATGTCTTTGAATTGTGATGTTGGCAAAGAATACTGAAAGCATCGTGGACCACTGGAAGAAGAAACAAATCTGTCCTGGAAGAAGTGCAGCCAGAATGCTCCTTAGGAGTAAAAATGTCCACACCTCACCTACTTTGGTCATGTCAGAAGAGACCATTCCCTGGAACAGGATATCATGCTTGGGAAAGTGGAGCTCCAGGGAAAAAGAGGAAGACCCTCAAAAAGATGGATTGACACTGTGGCTGCAACAATGGGCTGAAATATAGCAAGGATTAAGAGGATGGTGCACCACTAGGCAGTATTCCATTCTGTTGTTCATAGAGTCACTATGAATCAGAGCTGACTCAAAGTCACCTAATAAAAGCAATAGAGAATATACTGATTTTGACAAAATTATATTTCCTTTTTTGGAAGTGAAAGCATTAAGTAGATGGATATAATCAGTCTTAGGCATCACTTCATCTTTAAAAAAAAAAAAAAAAAAAGACAAACACTGCCATTGCAACTCATAGCAAATATAATCTTAAAAACTCAACAAAAATTGCCACACCTGCTTTATAAGGGTAAGAGTACATGGAAATTTAAAGTCCTTGATGTCCAGGATAATCTCTTGTAAATATAGGAGGTAGCCTGAGTAAACTACTGGGCCCATCCAGGTGGATTGTTGATTTTCCTAGAAGAGAAAAAAAAAAAAAATGCATACTGGCTGTTTGAGCTAAAGAGACACCTTAAAAAAATATATCTAAAATTGTAAAATATGTACTTCCAGGTTGGAGATTAAGATTATACCCCTTGTCCTTGAGTAGAATTCAGACTCGTGGAAAGTGACTACCTTATTTATGGCTTTGAAGTCCTAAATTAACATATATGTTGCCATTCAGTTTTCACCTCTTCTACCAGAATGGTATTGCAAGGACTAGAACAAAGTATACAACTTTATAAAAAATTTGATTGTAACTGTTAGCTTCTGATTTTCGAAGATATTGTGGACATTTGAGTAGAGGGTTAAGAAGGGTCATTCTGAAACTTTATGTATCTAGTTCTAATAATTCTCTCAATATAAATAGAATTTCCACCCACAAATGGCACATCTCCTTGAGGTGTTAAATAAAGGATTCATTTAGACATAAGGAAAGCCATAAGTCAAGATTCAAATTTCCTATTAAGTCTTTATGACTATAGAAGTCCTCAGGGGTTTCAAGAAATAAATCCATTTGAAATTATTTATTCTGGCTACTGAATAATAAACGGCAACTTATTAAGTTCTTCATTGTGATCTCACAAAAGACACAAAAATGTTCTTCATTAATTGCTTAAGTGTTAGATAAAGGCTCTGTCATGGGAAATATCTGATTATTAACAGTGATCCCTGCATTGTTCATTGACCCTGAGGTCAATGTCCAACTGTTAAGCAGGAGCTGACTAAATATTTCATAAGCAATACACTCTATCTCACAGCTATTCAACTTTGTCATTGTTTTGCATAAACAACTATAGACAAGATATTTGTAAATGAGCATGACTATGTTCCTGTAAACATTTATTTATAGAAATGCAAATTTTTATAAGTCAAGATATATTACTCTTTCTTTGAATATTTTAACCACTTAAAATATAATATCCATTATTGTTGGCCCTAAAAGAAAAAGCATAAATCAATCAATCAATCAATCAATCAATCAATAAACAAACAAGCTATTGGTTTAAACTTTCTTTAAAGGTGAAAGAAGACATTTGATATTTGGTTATCCTTTAGACCACCTTCATTGATCACTTACTTCATTTTTCATTTTAATTTTTTAATTATTTCAAAAATATATATTTAGGTTTATAACATCAACAAGAGCCCTAATCAAGAAACTATTCCACTTGGTGCTTATTCATGTGATGGAAAAAAACTAATTGCATTATCTGAAAGGCCATCAAATTATTCTGAGTCTAAATTCAATTTTTGTTTTAAGGCTCTATCAAAATATTCAGCAAGGTGTTGATTGTTTTGGCATTTTAATTGGGATATTTCCCATTTAATTTTTTTTCTGATATATATATA
>NW_006922545.1:410726-419969 GCF_000298275.1 Orycteropus afer afer
TTAACCAGAAGGCTGGCTGTTCAAACCCATCAGCCACTCCTTGGAAGGAAGGTTGGGCAACAATCTACTTCTGTAGAAGGAGGGGTCTCTATGAGACTGGTTCGACTCGACGGCAAAAAAGCAACAACAACAGGATTGTATTTCAGGATAGAGGATCATTTGTATCACTCACCAAAGTCCATCTTTTCCAACTACTAGTGATTCTTCTTTGTTTCCAACTTTTGCATTCCAATCACCATTGATAATCATTGATTAATCATTGACTGCATGTTTGGTCAATTTCAGACTGCAGAAGTTATTAAAAATCTTCAATTTCTACTTTCACTTTAGAGTTTGGTGCAAAAATTTGAACAATGGTAGTAATAACTGGTCTTCCTTTTAGGCATATGGATATTATCCTATCACTGACAGCATTGTATTTCAGGATGTATCTTGAAACATTCTTTGTGGGCCACTTCTTTGAAGAGTGCATGGCTCCTTCTGTCTTCCCAGTCTGTCGCAGTCTGCAAGTTCTGATGAAACAGTTCAGCTTGGATAACTCTGCCGGAACTTGATATACTGGTGGCATAACTTCCAGTCTCACAGTAACATGTAAGACTGAAAGTTTAGCAAACTGAAAGATGAGTTTTGGGTTGTAGTATGTACTAGTATTAATTACGTTTATCACTGAGTATTATTTGCTTTTATGTCCATAATATAATTGCTTTTCCATATATTCTTTGGTAGGCATTTTAGCTGTTTCCATTTAGTCGTTGTTATGACAATGCTGCTATGAATATTTGCATACATGTATTTGTGGACATAAGTTTTTATTTTTTTTTGGGTATATCCCTAGGAGTGGAATTGGTGGATCATATGGTAACTGTGTTTAAATTTTTGAGGAACTCCAAAACCATTTTTCAAAGTGGCTGAAGCATTGCATATGTCTATCAGAATTTTATAAGGTTTTCTTTTTATGCACACCCTCAATAACTCTTGTCATATTCTTCTTTTTATTGTAACCATCCTAGAGGGCCTGAAAAATCATTTCATTGTGGTGTGATTTGTAGCTTCACAATGACTAATGCTTTTGAGCATCTTTTTGGTGTATATTTGCCATGTGTATTGCATTGGAACAGGTCTATTCAAATCTTTTACCAGTTTTAATTTGAGTTATTTGCTTTTTATTATAAAATTGTAATACTTCTTTATAAGAAATTACTTATAAAAGCAAATTTGAAATCTAAATTTATCTGATGTTTCATCATACCATTATAAAAGTACAGAGCATTGAATGGAATTTTGCTCTGTTTCAATTCTAAGTTAATGCTCAAATGATTAATTTTGATTCTATAAAGTTTCCCAAACTGTCTAATATGATTTCAAATTACCAGTGATGAAATTATGTTATTGACATCATTCCACCCCATTGCCCTTGAGTCAGATCTGTCTCATAGCAACTCCTCCTTGGTTTTCTGAGGCAGTATCACTATGGAAGTAGATTGCCCAACCTTTCTTCCAAGGAGTGGCTGGTGTGTTTGAACTACCATCCTTCTGTTTAGCAGTCAAATTTCTTAGACACTACACCACCAGAGTGCTCTACTGACATTATAAGTATACATAATGGTTATAGCATAAATACATATATGTTATAGAAGTACCACCTGAAAGTGGCATTGATTTAAATGTGAGCAGATCAATTTAAATAGTCACTCAGAAGGGTTTCTTATGACCTTGAGTTTTGAGGCTAAAAGCTAGGCCTTTTCCAGCTACTTACCTGACAATTTACATTTTCTTTCAGAAAACAAGTTTTCCTAAAATACTCTCTCCCATATTATGATTTTCACACAAAACAAGATATGTTTGTGGAAAACTTTATAAAATTTAGATAAGTTACCAGAAGATGTGGGCATAAAAACAAAGCAAAATAAAACAAAACAACAACAACAACAAAACACCTTAATTCCTTAGTTATAAAGTATGACTTGAAGAATGGACACATTGGAGAGTATGCCTATCCTCTACCTTTTGTACTTTCTTCTTGTAGACATTAAAAAAAGAGAGAGAGAGAAGAAAGAATAAAAAAATACTACTTTTTTTAATACCAAAGATAAAAGAAGGTGCTCATTCAATTCTAACCAAAAGGTTGGTAGTTTGAGACTACCAACGACTTCACAGGAGAAAAATTAGCCATTCTTCTTCTTTAAGGATTTGTTGTTGTTGTTAGGTAACATTAAGTCAGTTTCAACTCATAGTGACATTATGTATGATAGGAAAAAATCCTGCCCTTTCCCATGCCATCCTCATGATCATTGCCAAGCTTGACCCCATTGTTGCAGCCACTGTGTCAATTCATCTCGATTACAGTCTTCCTTTTTTTGCTGACCCTCTACTTTACCAAGGATGATATTCTTCTCTGAGGACTGATCCATTCTGACAATGTGATCAAAGAATAAGAGGCAAGGTCTGGCCATTCTTACTTCTAAGGAACATTCAGTGTGTACGTTCTCCAACACAGATTTGTTCCTTCTTCCAGAAGTCCATATTACATTCACTACAATTCAAATGCATCATTTCTTTTGTGGTCTTTCTTATTCATTCTTCAACCCTCATATGCATAGGAGGCTATTGAAAATATAACCTTGGAAGACCAATAGGGAAATTCTACTCTTTTCTATATAGTTGCTATGAGTCGGAAGGACTCTGCTTAGCTGTTTGTTTGTTTTTTTTTTTTGTTTTTGTTTTTGTTTTTTTGCTGTGTGTAGGGGGCATTTTTACATCTGACAGGATACTCAATAGAATTCTCTGGTTGCTTTCAGTTGCTATCTAGCTGACTCCAACTTATAATGATCTTACGTACAACAGGGAAAATTTGGTTCTTTACTATCCTCACAGGATTTCTAAGAGGATTTTATTTCATGGATTCAAAATTAACATAGCAATTTAATCCTTCAACAAAAAATCAAAGCTTGGATCCAAGGTTATAATTAGTTACTTATAATTTGTAACCCAGATAGGTGCTTAACAGATACCAAAGAAAGATGCTGTTTTTAAATAGAGGGTCTTGGACAGTGTTGTCAAGGAGAACTCATCTGGATCTCTGTTAGTTTCCACAAATATCAAATACTGGATTCTCCAAAATAATTCTTAACATAATAAGATTTTAATTAGTCTTAAAAAGGAAACAGTCATTTTATACTATCTACAGAAAAGCTGATGTTTATTTAAATGAGATTGGAGGATGTTCCTGAAAATTAGCAATAAATGAACAATAAAATGAGCAACTATTATCTAGCTGGACAAGACCTTCCTGGAATAGTAGTGTCATAAATCACATTGATAACTATAGCAGAATTGTGAAGTAAAGTTTTTAAAAATGGCTACATGAAGTTATGATGGTGTAGTGCCTATGGTATTTGACTGTAAACCAGAAGGCTGGTGGTTAAAACCCACCAGCTACTCCTCAGAAGGAAGGTTGGGCAATCTACTTCAGTAGTGATACCACCTTGGAAACTCAAGGAGAGGTCTCTATGAGTCAGGTCCAACTCAACGACAATAAGTTTTTTTTGTTTTGTTTCTACAAAAAGTTATATTCACTTAGAAATAAGCTGGATGAAGACACCTTGTTTTGGTTCTTAGGCTCAAAAGATAAAAAAAAAATATGTCGAGAAACTGAAGACCACAACACAGAAATATAAGAAAAAAAAAATTTATGTATATGTATATATACAAATAGATATGCTGTTGTTGTTGTTCTGTGCCATCGAGTCGGACCCGACTCATAGTGACCCCTCCTTGGGTTTCCTAGGTAATATCACCACAGAAGTAGATTGTCCCATCTTCCTTCTGAGGAGTGGCTGGTGGGTTTGAACCATCAGCCTTCTGGTTAGCAGTCAAATGCCTTACTTACTATTCTACCAGAGCCCCCACACATAGATATATGTGTATACATGTATATGTTTGTGTGTGTCTTTAAGATATATAGCAAACAACATAGAATCTATAGGTTGTTGAATGAATCAATAGACAGAGTTATATTATCTATTTCTGCTCCAAACATCCCATTAAATCATAGGATCTTTGAAGTCTCTTTGTTATCCTTTGTAGCTCACTGCACTCAGCAAATATCATGCATACTTTTGTTGTTAGTTCCTGTTGAATTGGTGTGAACTCATACTGAATTTATGTCAAACAAAACAAAACATTGACCAGACTTGCACCATCTTCCTGTTCATATGCTTGAATCCATTGTTTCAGCGATTGTACATTATATTTGTTGAGTGCCTATCAACGTAGGGGTGTCAGACAATATGTTTTGATCCATAAAATTTTCATTGATTAATTTTCAGAAGTAGATCACTAGGCAGTTTTCTAACCTATTTCAGTCTACAAGCTTCTCTAAAAACTGTCAACCCTGGGTGATGCTGCTAGTATATGAAATTCTAGTGGCATAGTTTCCATCATCATAGCCACATGCTCGCAATCACAGTATGAAAAAGTGACAGATACAAACTTACCTTAGAATAGTTTAAAATTTTGCAAAAACCCAGTACATTTGTTATATGAAAATTACTGTGATATCCTTGAGACTGGATGCATGACAAAGCTAAGTGAAATCACAATTGGTATGAAAAAAAAAAAAAAAAACTCATGAATCTGCTTCTGGGGGAAAAAACTATAACTTTTAACCATGGAATAACATAATTCTCTATGGTTGGGTTATCTCGACTTTTCCCTTCACTTCTCCTTTTTCTACTTTCTAGGAAAATTAATTTAGTTCACTTAACCAGTGGAATATATTGGAATAACGGTGTCAAAAATAAGAAGAAAGGTGAAAGCAGAACTGTAAATATATGACAGCTGTCAGAATACAGCACTGAGACATCTGTGAGAGGTCAAAAACTGTCTTAAAGAAGGAGTCAGGAAAACAAACAAAGGAGATCCATCTTACTCCAAAAGCAAAAAGCAAAGACCAAAACAATAGCAACAACAAAAAAAGCAGGGTTAGAGGGAGCATTAATTCTGTGATAATAATCTGAGCATAGGCAATATAGAGCTAATAAAATGTCATAGTCGTATTAAAATTGAAGAAAGAAGCATTCTAAAATATATAGTGAGATTGTTTATGAAGCAAAAATTAATCTCTTTGTTCTTAAGCAATGTAGTTTCAGTATCTCTATACAGCAAACTAAAATACATTTTCTGCTTCAGTGCAACTCGTGTAAATGGCACAGATTAACTTTCTGAGATTATAAGTAGATTTGTTAGCCTTCTAATAGGATTTAGCTACATGACTTTGGTATCTAAATTTCTACTTCAGTGAACAGTAGCTGAGAGTTAAAATATTAAATAGACTAAATATTAAACACATAGTTTCTCCAAGGGCATATTGTATGACACAATGTACTTCAGGGAAGAAAAAAGGTAAAAGAAAATTTATTGTCCCTGTCATCATTTCACTATTTTGAGCTTTCCAAAGTAAAGTGTTTCTTTAAATGGTTTAACTCATTGTTTGTCTTTTAGGATTAACACTCTGTCGCATAATCTTCTAATGTTCATGAGTACTATGTAAAAATAGATTAATTTATGCCTCCGTTTAGTCAACATGTGTTGTAAGTACCTGCACCCTTTAAATGCTATGCAATATACTTTGGTTAATGCCAGAAATAAATGCCAGGGGAGCTCTCGTAGCGTAGTGCCTAAGGCACTTGACTGCTAACCAGAAGGCTGGCGGTTCAAACCCACCAGCCACTCCTCAGAAGGAAGATGGGGCAGTCTACTTCCGTAGTGATACTGCCTCAGAAACCCAAGAAGGGGTCGCTATGAGTCAAGCCAGACTCGACAGCACATAGCAACAACAATAACAACAACAATGCCAGGAAAATAAGGCATGGTCTATATGAGGCTCTGGCATATCTGCTAAAGGCAGTGAACAGCATTTAATGTGTAAAAATAAGGACTTTGACATCAGGAAGACATAGTTCAAACACTTAGGAAGGTAGCTTAAACTTTCTGAAAGTCACTGAACTCGTCTTTTGATTGATACTCAAAGTCTACACCAGCCTCCCTTTTTTTATTGTAATGTAGTTCTGGAAAGTGCAAAGAGTGTACCAGATTTGGGGATGGAATGGGAGGATGCCATTGTTCTTACTCTACAGATCACACAATGAGGAATAATACTAAGGAAAGTTTCGATAAAAAATTGATGAGAATTTTATTTTGTATTTCTGGGATAAAATTATCAAAACCAGTAATAAAATTGAGATTAATGAAGAAAAAAAGACAGTCTAAGAAAAAAAGAATGTTTAAAATATGACCGTAAAAGTAAATGTTAAAAAGGAAATAAATGAGTAAATGGGCAAAGAAATAATTATAGAAAGGAAGATGGCCTTAAAAGTTTAAAGTGATGCTTAAGAAGGCATAGTCTATCAGCTCATAGTATATCTAAAATTATATTTTATCTTTTATGTTGGTAATTTGTGAACATATTCCCCACACATACACAGACACACACACACAAAAATCATGAATATTACTACTTTATTCAACATCTATGCCTGCTTAAACTTTACCCATCAATCAGTACTTTCTCTTTCATAAAGATCTTTCAGAGTTAGTCAAATTGAACTTTTTAAAACCTGTTACCTGTCCTGCCTTCTCATTGCAATTAGTTACCCCAGAGTTCACTTGATACATCTAAATCTAAATGTACCATCTCTAGGAATAATATTCACACTTCTACCTTTTGGTCTGCAAACTCCTGGAGGAAAAAAGTCAAATGAGATTCATTTCAGTTAGTGCTAGTTGTCTAACATGAGAACTTATCTGTTGTCTCACATGGGGCAGGGACTGAAAGGCTTCATGGTAAATTTGGATATTATCTTTAGGTTGTGCACCATCCCAGACTCACTTCTTCTCTGTATTTTTTTTTTTTTTTGTATTGTATATGTATCTTTTTTTGAACCTTATCTTATTTTTTCTTTTAGACCTTGCCATAGCCATTCTGAGGAAAGAGAAATAAGCACAAATGATTAAATGTTGGGCTGCCAACAAACTGGTGATTTCAACTAAACCAATGGCTCCATGAGAGAAATAAATGAAGATTTGTGCCTTAAAATCACAGCCTAAGAAAACCTATGGGCCAGTTCTCTGTTGCATGGGGTCACTAAGAATCAAAACGAACTCAAGGACACTTAATAATTATGACTCGCACTCCAAAAAGATGTCCAGGAATTGGATGTAAATTGGCCCTTTACTTTTTTCAGATCATTGATTTGTCTTTATTTTATTGATAGAGCTTTGTTTTAACTGCAACTATTAAACCTGGTGATCTATTTTTTGAAAATCAGTCATTAAAAGTCCTATGAATCACAGCGGTCTGATCCTGTCCTGATAGAAAATACATTTAATGAAATGAAGTAACCTGAAGGGGTTAATAAGCATATGTAGAAATAACAACTAGCCTTTCCTGATTGGTACATTTTGTATGACATATTTGTTTATGATTTCCATTGCTCCACTGTATAAATAATCAGTGCAAGACCCAGAAATACATTATTTAAAATTCAATCCAGATGGTATCTTGAATTTCTAAATCGTCACATAAAATCATCAGCTGGGTCTTGATCAAACTGTTGTTGTTGTTAGGTGCCATCAGGTCATTTCCAACTCATAGCGACCCCACACACAGCAGAACGAAACACTGCCAGATCTTGTGCCAGCTCCACGATCCCTGCTGTACTTGAGCCCATCATCGCAGCCACTGTAAGAATCCATCTTGTTGAAGGCCTCCCCCTCTTTCATCGACCCTCCACCCTACCGAGCATGACATCCTTCTCCAAGGAATGGTCTCTTCTGACAACATGACCAAAATAGGTGAGATGAAGTCTGGACATTCTCACTTCCAAGGAGCATTTCGGGTGTACTTCCTCCAGGACAAATCTGTTAGTTCTTTCAGCAGTCCATGGTACTTTCAGCATTCTTCACCAGCACCATAACTCAAGAGCATCAGCTCTATTTTGGTCTTCCTTATTCATTGTCCAGCTCTCACATGCATACGAGGCAATTGGAAATATCATGGCTTCTGTCAGTCACACTTTAGTCCTCAAGGAGACATCCTTGCTCCTCTGCAGGGGAAAGAGTTCCTTCATGGTTGACTTTCCCAATGCTACACATTGTCTAATGTCCTGAGTGCTGCTTCCATTGGCAGCAATTGTAGAACCAGGCAACATAAATTCTTTGACAAATCTCAAACTTCTCTCCATTTATTGTGATGCTGCTCATTGGTCCAGTTGTAAGGATTGTTGTTTTCTTTATATTGAGACATAATCCACACTGCAGACTGTGTTCTTGAAACTTCATCAGTAAGTGCCTCAAGTCATCCTCACATTCAGCAAGCAAAGTTGTATCGTCTGCGTATCTCAGGTTGTTAAGGATTCTTCCTCTAATCCTGATGCCATGTTTTTCTTCATATAGTCCAGCTTCTCGGATTATTTGCTCAGCATATAGATTGAATAAGTGTGCAGAAAGAATACAACCCTGACACACTCCTTTCCTGATTTTAAACCATGTAGTGTCTCCTTGTTCTGTTTGAAAGACAGCCTCCTGGTCAAGGTACAGATTCCTCATGAGTACAATCAGGTGCTCAGGAATTCCCATTCTTCTCAAAGTTATCCATAATTTGTCATGATCCACAAAATCAAATGCCTTTGCATAGTCAATAAAACACAAGTAGATATCTTTCTGGTATTCTTTGCCTTGAGCCAAGATCCATCTGACAACAGCTTTGATATCCCTTGTTCCACATCCTCTTCTGAATCCAGCTTGCACCTCCAGAAGTTCCCTGTCAATATACTGCTGCAACCGTTTTTGAATTATCTTCAGTAAGATCTTACTTGTGCGATATTAATGATATTGTTCTATAATTTCCACATTCTGTGGGATCACCTTTCTTTGGAATGGGTACAAATATGGATCTCTTCCAATCAGTTGGCCAGGTAGCTATGTTCCAAATCTCTTAGCATCACCAAGTGAGTGCCTGAAATGGGGCATCCATGTGTTGAAATATTTCAATCAGTATTCCATCAATTCCCGGAACCTGGTTCTTCACCAATTCCTTCATTGCAGCTTTGATTTCCTCCTTCAGTACCATTGGTTCTAGATCATATGCCATTTCCTGAGATGGATGACGATCAACCAGTTCCTTTTGGTACAGTGATTCTGTGTATTCCTGCCATCTTCTCTTGATGTTTCCTGCATCATTCA
>NW_006922545.1:420628-435043 GCF_000298275.1 Orycteropus afer afer
TCTTGCAAAATTCTACCATGCAAGTTCCAACATTATTTCTGTCACCAAAGCCAAGTTTTCCAACTACCAGTGATTCTTCTTTGTTTCCAACTTTTGCATTCCAGTCACCAGTGATAATTAACACATCCTGATTGCATGTTCAGTCAATTTCAGACTGCAGAAGTTGATAAAATTCTTCAATTTCCTCAATTTTTCCTTTGGTGGTTGGTGCATAAATTTGAATAATAGTCGTATTAACGGGTCTTCCTTAAGGCATATGGTTATTATCCTATCACTGACAGCATTGTACTTCAGGACAGATCTTGAAACATCCTTTGTGATGATTAATGCCATACCATTCCTCTTCAAACTTTCATTCCTGGCATAGCAGATCACATGGTTGTCTGATTCAAAATGGCCAAAACCATTCCATTTCAGCTCACTAATGCTGAGGATATCAATCTTTATGCATTGCATTTCATTTTTGACATCTTCCAATTTTCCTAGATTCATACTTCGTACATTCCTTGTTCTGATGATTAACGGATGTGTGCAGCTGTTTCTCTTCCATTTGAGTGGTGCCCCATTGGCAAATGGCATTCTCTAAAGCTTTACCTTATCCATATGAGTAAGGCTGGGTTTACTCAGATGATGCAGCTCTTTCCCAGCCCTATTTTGAGAACCTTCTAACCTAACCAGACTATTCATAAAGTTGCACGGTAATATATCAAACAGTGTTTCTTTGCTATTCATAAGGTTTTCCCTGGCCAATAATTTGAGAGGTGGATGGCTTCTTCCTTCTTCCTAGTCGGTCTCAGACTGTAAGCTGGGCTGATACCTGTGCACCACGTGCATCCCACTGGGTTAGAAACACCAGTGGCTCACCCTAAAAGCTCACATCAACATGTCACCACAGTAGGACAACCCGACAGACAAGTTTGCCTCCCTGATGGAAACCTCTCGTACCACCCTAACCTGGGTCTCTGCCGCTGACTCCTCAAACTAGCATAAAAAAAAAAAAAAAAAAAAAATCACTGTTATGGAGTTGACTCATAGCGACTTCCTTTGGGTTTCCAAGGCAGTAAACTTTAGGGAAGTAGATTGCCCAGCCTTCCTTTCCGGGAGTGGCTGGTGGTTTTGAACCACCAGCCTTCAGGTTAGCAGTCAAATACCTTAAGCACTATGCCACCAGAGCTCCTCAAATTAACATTAAAAAAAAAAAAAGAAAGAACACTTACTACCGTGGAGTTGGATCTGAATCATAGTGACCCCTCTGTGGATTTCCAAGACAGTATCACTACGGAAGTAGGAAGTAGATTCCCCAATCTTCCTTTCTGAGGAGTGGCTCGTGGGTTTGAACCACCAGCCTTCTGGTTAGCAGTCAAATGCCTTAGGCACTATGCTATCAGAGCTCCTTCAAACTAGCATAAGAGTAGTAATATTTAAAAACAGCTTTATTTAATAATCATGTAAAATATCCACTGGAAATCATAAGCTATCCTCATTTTGCAATATTATAATTTCTTAAAATACCTTAATATTTGAAAACTGTCTCTAGTTTTTCAGTGAACATCATTTATTCATATGAAAAATAATGATTTTTAAGTTATGTAAATAATGAAGTTTCTGTTTAAATAAAACAAAGTTCTTCCTGATCATTTATATTCCATTTTAGATACAATTTTAAATATTCCAACCCATACAGTTTATAAACTAAAAATGAAACTGTATTTAATATTAATCTTTTTTCATTATTTTCTATCAAGTGATAATGGACAACATTGTTATTAAAATGAATGATCCTAAAAAATGATTACATTTTATTTGGTGTTATATCATTTGTTTTTCAGCTATAAACTTTTGGTATTTAACAGATTTTAAGTGTAATAGGAAAACACTGAATTCTGGGAAATTGCATAATCATTGCAAATGATGGATTCCCATTATGTTAATTGAATTGCCATTATGCGAAAACAATTACAGTTAGCACAATAAGCTAACTGAAGAATTTTAAAATATTCTAGGTCCTCAAAGAGTCATGCTTAGAGACAATACAGTTAACAACAGAGATTGCAAAGTGCTGTACGTTTAATCTACAGGAATTGGGGAATAGAAATATAGCACAAATGTATATAAAGCTGGTGAGCTAATGTAGTGTTTGCAAAAGGAATATGTCTGAACTTAAATTTAAATAGTCTCAGGGAACTTAAAGCACTAATGAGCTAAATTGAGGGAACTGTTCATTTTTACTCAAAATAAATTAACATTTATCTGAATTTACCTAAAATGCTCTATATATTCTAAAATGTTTTCCTTTTATGTTATTCTATGAACTTAGGGGAAAAAGAAAAAGAGAGAGAAGCCAGTGAAAGCACAGAATATTGTGGAACTATATTGATTTAAAAGAAATAAAGAGGAACTTAGTGGAGTCATTCAGCAATAAAATATATAAACCTATAATTATCCTAACGAATTTGTCATATAACTTATATTCTAGTATGTTTCAATAACTAAAGCTGCAGTTAAATTGAATTTAAAACATCTAAGCGAAGAATGCTCTAAATCATCAAGTGCCTTAGCCACTATGCTACCAGAGCTCCCAAATAAAAACTAGTTTTTTTTAATTTTCTATTTCTCTTGTGTATGTTAAAGAGGTGTCAAACTACGCACACTCTAGATTTTATTTTTAATTAATGTAGTTGTTATTTTACTCAAAAAAAAAAAAAGTTTCACTGCCTCTCACTCTGTCTTTGTCTTCATCGTTCTCCGTCTCTTTCTCTCTCTCACCCACTCTTCCTCAATCTGTGTCAATGTCCTTGAGTATACTACTGAAGAATGTTTATTTAAAACAGTTACAAATGGAACTTAGTTTGGTCAGACATGCAAACATCTCATTACATAGAGTCCAAAAAGCCAGTGTTTACACAGACAACTAGTTCCACAGTGAGTCCACACAACTTCAGTGTACATCCCAGCCCATAAATATGCTTTAAAAAAACTTTTAAAAATATCCTTCTTAGTTTTCTTGATTTATTTTGAATCAATAGGTTTTACTAAATATTAATTATTGACATCAAGATTAGTAGTACTGACAGATGTGAAAGTACTTTTCCGAAAGATAATTCGATTATATAAATGTTGTTGTTAAGTGCCGTCGAGTGGTTTCTGACTCATAGAGACCCCATGCACCGCAAAACGAAACACTGCCCGATCCCGTGCCAGCCCCACAATCCCTGCTATACTTGAGCCCATCATATATTTATATTATATAAATACATAGATATATATTCTTATATATTATTACTAAATCACTAATTATTAATTGAAAAAAGAAGTTTTTCCTTTGTTAGAAGGCAGATTTCCTAAATGAATCTGTTGTTGTATGTCACTGAGTCAATTCTCACTAATAGTGACCCTACAGGACAGAACAGAACTATGCCATAGGGTTTGCTAGGCTTTAATCTATACAGAAGCAAGTCATCAATTTTTTTTTTTTTTCCTACCTGCAGAGCCAATGCATAGGTTCGAACTGCTGACTTTTCAGTTAGCACCTGAGTTCTTAACCATTGATCCTGCAGAAAACAAATGTCCTTCTAAACGAATCCCACCAGGCTAGGACATATAGGGAGCTCTGGTGGCATAGTGCCTAAGGCATTTGATCGCTAACCACAGGCTGGTGGTTCAACCCCATTAGCCACTTCTCAGAAGGAAAATTGGGCAATCTACTTCCGTAGAAATATCACCTCAGAAACCCAAGGAGAGGTCACTATGAGTCGGACCCAACTCCACGGCAGTGAGGTATTTTTTTGAGGAAGTCATTATCCTAGTGGAAACAGATAATGACTAGTGGTTTTAAAATATATCATCTAGTAATTAGATAGATTTGCCATATGTGACATTTTGTATTTTATCTAAATTAAGTTAAATGTTAACATTTACATAATTCATTTTGACATTTATTTAAGGTTGCTAGAGCAAACTATTCACAGATCAGTAAGAAAGGTTTGCTCTATTATAAAACCAAACACCTAAATGAAATGTTTATGCTTTTTAAAACATCTCTACCTTTACCTATTTTTTAATGTGTCATAAATAGATTAAATATTAGTCTTTTGCTTTCTTTTTGCTTTTATCTATGTCTTTTTATTCAAGACCTCATCAACTTCCAGAGATTTAGCTAATATATTTAAATAAATAAATAAATAAATAGATAGATAAATAAATGACACCTCACTGCCATCCCATCAATTTCGACTCATAGTGACCTCTCCTTGGGTTTCTGAGGAGGTATTTCTATGGAAGTAGATTGTTCAATCTTCCTCCCAAGGAGTGGCTGGTGGGTTTGAACTGTCAGCCTTCTGGTTAATAATCAAATGCCTCAGTTATATCACCAGAGCTCCCAAAATAATACATACATACAACTAGTACAAACCAATACAAACTGTTGTGTTAAAACACAACTCCAATGTTAACCTTGTTTATTTTATGAAATATCTTCTTTTCTTCAGTTTCCTATAATAAATGAGATCTTTCTCCTTCTGTCTGGTAGGCACTTCCTTGTTGTAAATGGTTAGAAAATTACAGTTATACATCAAATAGCGTGGCAATCTGTTAATAT
Organism: Orycteropus afer afer; assembly: GCF_000298275.1. NCBI lineage: Eukaryota > Metazoa > Chordata > Mammalia > Tubulidentata > Orycteropodidae > Orycteropus > Orycteropus afer. The sequence continues at coordinate 425,226 of NW_006922545.1, forward strand.
ATGTTGTTGTTGGATGCCATTGAGTTGATTGCAACACGTAAAATCCCCTTATTACATAGTAAAACTGTCCCATATGGTTTTCTAAGCTGTAATTTTTACAGGAATGGCTGATCTTTTCTCCTCTAGAGCTGCTGGGTTACTTGGAATGGCCAACTTTTCAGTTAGCAGTTGAGCTTAACCATTGTGTCAAGAGGTCTCCTACATTAATATATGATGTTGTTAAATGCCATTGAGAATATATAGGATTTTGAATATGAGAAACATTGTGTTTTTGCTTCCATATGGATCTTTTCCAGTCAGCTGGCCAGGTAGCTGTCTTCCAAAACTCTTGGCATAGCCAAGTGAGTGCCTCCAGCGTGGCATCTGTCTGTTGAAACATCTATTCTGTCCATTACTGAAGCTTTGTTTTTCTCTGTTTCCTTAGTGAAGCATTGAATTCTTCTTTCAATACCATTGGGTCTTGATCATATGCCACTTCCTGAAGTGGAAGTACAGTGACTTTGTGTATACTTTCCATCTTCTTTTGATGTTTCCTGCATCATTCAATATATTGCCCATAGAATCTTTCAATATTGCAATTCAAGTGTTAAATTTCCTCTTCAGTTCTTTCAACTTGAGAAATGCTGAATGTGTTCTTTTCTTTTAGTTTTCTGACTACCAGTGATTCCTCTTTGTTTCCAACTTTTGCATTCCATTCACCAGTGATAATCATCACATCTTAACTGCATGTTGTGGTCAATTTCAGAGTGCAGAAGATGATAAAAATCATCAATTTCCTCATCTTCGACCTTGGTGGTTGTTGTGTAAATTTGAATAATAGTAGTATTAACTAGTCTTCCTTGGGTTGTTGTTGCTATTGTTAGTTGCCATTGAGTTGTCTCCAACTGTCAGTAACCCTATGCAAAGCAGAATGAAACACCATCTGGTCCCATGCCAGCTCCACAATCTTTGAGCCCATCACCACAGCCACTGTGTCAATCCATCTTGCTCGTTGAGGGACCTTCCCCTCCACTTAACCAAGCATGACATCCTTCTCCAGGGAATGGTGCCTTCTGACAACATGACCAAAATAGGTGAGACAAAGCCTGGCCATTCTCATTTCCAGGGAGCATTCTAGCTGCACTTCCTCCAGGATAGATTTGCCGATACTTTTAGCAACCATCACCATTCTTCACCAGCACCATAACTCAAAAGCATCAATTCTTCTTTGATCCTCCTTATTCATTTTCCAGCTCTCGTATGCACATTAGGTGATTGAAAATATCATGGTTTGTATCAGGCACACCTTAGCCCTCAAGGATATATCTTTGCTCTTCATCACTTGAAAGAGGTCTTTTGCAGCCAACTTGCCCAGTGCTATACACCGTCTAATGTCCTAAGTGCTGCTTCCATTGGCCTCGATTATAGAACCAAGCAATATGAAGTCTTTGACAACATCATTCTTTTCTCCATTTATCATGATGCTGCTTATCAGTCCAGTTGTGAGGATTTTTGTTTTCTTTATATTGAGATAAAATCCATACTGCAGACTGTATTCTTCAATCTTCCTCAGTAAGTGCTTCAACTCATCCTCAGTTTCAGCACGTAAATTTTGTGTTGTCAGCTGAACACAGGTTGTTAATGATGCCATGTTCTTCTTCATATAGTCCAGCTTCCTGGATTATTTGCTCAGCATATGGATTGAATAAGTATGGTGAAAAAGGATACAACCCTGACACACTCCCTTCTTGATTTTAAACAATGCTGTGTCTTCTTGTTCCGTTTGAATGACAACCTCCTGGTCTATGTAAAGGTTCCTCCTGAGTACATTTAAGTGTTCTGGAATTCCCATTCTTCTCAAAGTTATCCACACTTTGTTATGATCCACACAATCAAATTCTTTTGCACAGTCAATAAAACACAAGTAAACATCTTTCTGGTATTCTTTGCTATGAGTCAAGATCCATCTGAAATTAACAATGATATCCATCATTCTGTGTCCTCTTTTAAATCCACCTTGGATTTCTGGAATTTCTTTGTGAATAGATTTCTGCAACTGTTTTTGAATTATCTTCAGTAAGATTTTACTTGTGTGGGATATTAATGACATTGTTTGATAATATCCACATTCTGTGGGATCATCTTTCTTTGGAATGGTACAAATATGGATTTCCTCCAATCAGTTGGCCAGGTAGCTGTCTTCCAAATCTCTTGGCACAACCAAGTGAGTGCCTCCAGTGGGGCATCCATTGTTGAAACAGCTCAGTGGGTTTTTCATCAATCCCTGGAGCCTTGTTCTTTGGCAATTCCTTCAGGGCAGCTTCAACTTCTTCCTTCAGTATCATTGGTTCTTGATCATATGGCACCTCCTGAAATGGATGAAGATTGACCAGTTCTTTTTGGTACAGTGACTTTGTGTATTCCTTCCATCTACTTTTGATGTTTCCTGCATCATTCAATATATTGCCCATAGAATTTTTCAATATTGCAACTCAAGGCTTAAATTTTTTCCTTAGTTCTTTCACCTTGAGAAATGTCAAGTATGTTCTTCCCCTTTGGTTTTCTAACTCCAAGTCTTTGCACATTTTATTATATTAATATTGGATGTTTCTGCTCAAGCTGCTCTTTGAAATCTGTTCAGCTCCTTTATCTTGTCATTTCTTCCATTTCCTTTAGTTACTCTTTGCTCAAGGGCAAGTTTTGGAATCTCTCCTGTTATCCATATTGGGCTTTTCTTCTTTTTTCATCTTTTTAATGATGTCTTACTTTCTTTATGGATGATGCTCTTGATGTCATCCCACATTTTTTCTGGTTTTCAGACATTGGTGCTCAATGCATCAAATCTATTCTTTAATGGTCTCTAAATTCAGGAGGGATATATTCTATATATCATATTTCAGCTCTCATGGACTTGTTTTAATTATTTTCAACTTCAACTTGAACTTGCAAATGAGAAATTGATGGTCTGTTCCACAATCAGGTTCTGGCCTTGTTTTGACTGATGATATTGAGCTTTTTCATCAACTCTTGCCACAGATATAGTGAATCCAATTTCTGTGTATTCCATCTGGCAAAGTCCACGTGCATAGACACAGTTTGTGTTGTTGAAAAAAGGTATGTACAATGAGTAAGTAATTGGTCTTGAAAAATTCTATCAGGTGATCTCCAGAATTATTTCTGTCACCAAGGCCAAATTTTCCAACTACAGATGATTCTTCTTTGTTTCCAACTTTTGGATTCCAGTCACCCGTGATAATTAACATATCTTGATTGAATGTTTGGTCAATTTCAGACTTCAGGAGTTGATTAAAATTTTCAATTTCCTTATCTTGGCTTTGGTGGTGGTACATCAATTTAAATAATAGTTATATTAACTGGTCTTCCTTGTAGGCATATGAATATTATCCTGTCACTCACAGCACTGTACTTTGGGACAGATCTTGAAACATCCTTTGTGATGATGAATGCCACTCCATTCCTCTTCAAACTTTCATTCCTTGCATAGTAGATCATATGGTTGCCTATTCAAAATGGCCAAAACCAGTCCATTTCAACTCACTAATGGTTAGGATATCAATATTTATGTGTTCCATTTCATTTTTGACAATTTCCAATTTTCCTACATTTATACTTCATACATTACATGTTCCAATAATTAATGGATGCTTGCAGCTGTTTGTTCTCAATTTATGTCATGGAACATCAGCAAATGGAGGTCTTGAAAGCTTTACGTTATCCACATCAGTAAGCTTGGCTCTACTCTGATTATTAATATCTTTCCAAGTTGTATTTTGAGCGCCTTCTAACCTAAAGGGCTTGTCCTCCTGCACTGTATCAGGCGATGTTTCCAGGCTATTCATAAAGTTGTACTGTAAAGTAACAAACAGTGTTTCTCTGCTATTCATAAGGTTTTCCCTGGCCAATACTTTGCAAAATGGATGGACTCTTCCTTCTTCCTAATCTATCTTAGTCTGTAAGCTGTGTTGAAACCTGTGCACCATGTGCAACCCTGTTGGTGTTTGAAATACTGGTGGGCATCCTCAAGCCTTACAGTAAAACACCACCACAGTATGACAAACAGACAAACAAGTTTGTCTCCTTTAGCTGTTCAAAACCTCTCCACCTTCCCCTTACCTAGATCCCTGCCATTTTCCTGCTGCTTGGGTGTGGGACCTGGGTCCCTCCTGTTACCTGGATCTCTGCCACTGCTCTGTTGTAGTCCTCCTGTTTTTTTCTTTCATTTCCCCCACTTTCCTGTTGCTTTGGGGTGGAGCCTGGTTCTTCCTTGTAGGCATATTTATATTATTCTATTACTAATGTCATTGTGCTTCAGGATAGATCTTGATACATTATTTGTGATGATGAATGACACACTGTTCTTCTTCAATTTGTCATTCCCAGCACAGTAGATTATATGATTGATTAAAAATGGTCCAAACCAGTTCATTTTAGCTCATTGATGCCTAGGATTTCCATCATTATGTGTTCCATTTTATTTTTGACAACTTCCAGTTTCCTAGATCTTACTTCATACATTGCACATTCCTATTATTAATGGATGTAATTGTTTTTTTCTCATCTTAAGTCATGCCACATCAGCAAATAGAAGTCCTGAAAGCCTTACTCTATACACGTAATTAAGGTCATCTCTACTCTGAGGAGACAGCTCTTCCCCAGTTATATTTTGCATGCCTTCCCACCTGAAGGGTTCATTTTCAAGCTATATATCAGAAAATGTTTCAAGTTTATTCATAAAGTTATCCAGTGATATATCAGACAGGGTTTCACTGCTCTTCATAAGGTTTTCACTGGCCAATTATTTGAGAAGTGCACGGCCTCTTCCTTCTTCCAAGTCTGTAGTAGCAACCATCACAGTATGATAAACTGACAGACAAATTTACCTCTCTTAGCTGTTCCAAACTGCTCCCCTCACTTCCTGGCCTTCCTCAGCATACAATGGTGTTAATATTACAATTTCATATTTTCATGAAAGTAAAACTTACTACACAGAGAAAATTTGTTCAGACTTTCTCAAGTAGCATGATAATGTACACATACAAATTAAGGCAATATAAAATACATGGTGACTATAGCCATGAATTCTAGAACAAGTTCACAGGGGTTTGAAGTTCTTCTGTGCAATTCACTGCCTATGACTTTGATAACTCTCATAACCACTTTTTCTTTGTCCCAAAGTGTCTGTGTGTATGTGTGGGGGGAGCATGTGGGAGGTAATCCACAATAAATACTTCCATTTTAAAAATTAACAAGTCAGTTAGTTATCTCAAATGTCATATGTAGATAATAAATTTAAACTGATATGTTTTTAAAGAGTATTTTTTATATTATCCATATAAAAAAACAATTAAACAGTACTCAGAATTTAAAAGACAGAAATAATAACAATGATAAAACAGTTATATAATAATAATGCCCTTCCTTCATAACTCTGCAAGGAAACAGATTCATATCTCCTATATTAATTAAATAAAAATTAACAATACAAACAATCCGAGGATCATGCATGGAAAGCTAAATAAATAAATACATAACTCAAAACAAATTTAATGTATCATTCAATTATTTCTAAAATAAACCTAGGAAATATTTTGTAGAACATTTGGAACACCAACAAGGTAATAGCTAACAAAATTCAATTTCTCATGGTAATACCAAAAAAGTATACACAGGAAATGACAAACCTTTAAAATGACAATCTAAATTTATTATTTATACAGATGTAAAGTACAGAGTGTAAATTCACCTTACAGATCATAGTGGTATAACATTAGTAATATCCTGATAATAAAAAGGTTTAGACACAGAAGAGAAAATCTTGTCAAATCCATCTTCTGTGATATTTCCAATTTCTGAAAATATGACTGAAAAATGAAACAGTACATGACCTTTTATCTATTTTTATCATATTTTTGATGACTTTCTATGTGACAAACACAACTTTTATTGGTAATATCAGATGAAAAGCCACCCAGAGGAGCACACACATTTCTTTTCATCAAAAATAGTTGAGATTGATGCATGTATTTTTAAAACACTTCCATTTGTGTTAATGTTTAATGACACTGTTGCTTTAAAGAAAAACAGACTGTACTCACCTTTCACTCTCTTCTTCAGCTGACTGCACAAGTTACCATTTTACAACATGGGTTATTTAGGAAAACATTAATATAGCAACCAAAATCCAAATATTAAGACTACATTAGTATGCTATAAATAGAAATTTGCAAAATTTGCCTACCTATCATTTTATGCATAATATTGCACTTTTGAATTTATCTCATTAAATTTACCACTTTCAACCTAAGACACATTATTTGTTGTTGTTGTTGTTATGTGCCGTCGAGTCAAACCCGACTCATAGCAACCCCTCCTTGGGTTTCCGAGGCAGTATCACTACGGAAGTAGGATTGGTCAACCTTCCTTCCGAGGAGTGGCTGGTGGGTTTGAAGCACCAGCTGTCTGGTTAGCAGGCAAGTGTCTTAGCCACTATGCTACCAGAGCTCCCGAAGACACATTATAAGAATTACTATTTTAAAAAGGTTCAAATTCACTTTGATCTAAAGTGATTCATATACCTTTATATTTTTCTTTTATCAATACCATCCCTACAAAGACAACTTAAGCTATTCCTACATAATCATAACTTTTTTAAAAGTTAAGGATTCTTATTTATAAAGAGAAGAAAAGGCAAGTAACATGTCTGAAAAACTATTAAGGAATTTGCAAATTGAACAAGGGTAAAATGAAAAATAAATACTTTACCTTACAAAGAATTATTATAAATGGGAATTCTGGTGGTGTAGTGCCTAAGGTATTTAAAACAATTATTATAAAAAAGATATTATTATTGTTACTCTTATAAAAGAGCTTAAATTAGAACAACAAAAATATATACAAATAAAGATTTATACAATGTATATGATAAAATTTTCTGAATGAAAGAGATTGTATATTAAAGAGGTGGTGGAATTTTCATATTCAGAAGCATTCAAAAACAAAAACAAGATGCATGATTTCCTTACAATTTTAGTAATTTCCTTGTCTAAAGTAAGAACAATTATGGAAATGAAAATATATAGGCTAAATTAGGACTAAACCAAAACCAGACCTACTGCCGTGAAGTCAATTCCAACTCATAAAGACCTCCACTGGGCTTACAATCCTGTAAACCTTTAGGAAGTAGATTGCCTTATTTTCTTTCCAAGAAGCAGCTGGTGGGTTTGAACCATAGAACTTCTGGTTAACAGTCAAATATCTTACCCACAACAACACAAAAAGTCCTTATATTAGGACTAGTACAATGAAATACCATGTGTCATTACTATTATATGTGGCAATGATTCAATTTATTTCATATCTGTACAGTACACATATATACAAACAAGATTGAGTAGTTTTTTTTTTATATCCTCTTTTCTCTGTGAAAATAGAAAGTGCACTAAAGATTTGCGAACTCCAGAAAACTACACTATAGTAGTTTTTAAGATTTTTAATACAAACATTTTAATATGAGCTAATTATGCAGTATTTTTATTTGTATAAATTATCAATGTACATAAATTATAATCATTTTAACTGTTTTTAAAATATTTTCTGTCTCATAAAAAATGAAAAAAGGTGATCCCACAGAATGTAGAAATTATCGTACAATATCACTAATATCACATGCAAGTAAAATCTTACTGAAGCTAATTCAAAAACTGTTATTGCAGTACATTAACAGAGAACTTCCAGAAATGAAGCTGGATTCACAAAGGAAGTGGAACAAGGGATATCATTGCTGATGTCAGATGGATCTTGGTTCAAAGCAAATAATACCAGAAAGATGTCTACTTGTGTTTTATTGAGTATACAAAAGCATTTGATTGTGTAGATCATAACAAATCATGGATAACATTGAGAAGGATGGGAATTCCAGAACACTTAATTATGCTCATGAGGAACTTGTACATAGATAGACCAGGAGGCTGTCAGTAGAACAGAACAAGGGGACAATTAAAGAATTAAAATTAAGAAGGGACAATGTCAGGGTTGTATCCTTTCACCATCCTTATTCAATCTATATGCTGAAAAAAATAATCTGAGAAGCTGGACTATATGAAGAAGAACGTGGCATTAGGATTGCACAACCTGCGTTGTGCAGATGATACAACATTGCTTGTTGATAGTGAGAATGACTTGAAACACTTACTGATGAATATTGAATACTACAGACTGCAATACGGATTACGCCTCAATATAAAGAAAACAAAAATCCTTACAACAGGACCAATAAGCAGCATCGTGTTAAATAGAGAAAAGATCGAAGTTGTCAAAGACTTCATGTTACTTAGTTCTACAATCAAAACCATTGGAAGCAATAGTCAAGATATAAGATCTCATATAGCATTTGGCAAATCTGCTTCAAAGGAACTCTTTCAGGTACTGAAGAGCAAAGATGTTTCCTTAAAGACTAAGGTGCACTTGACACAAACCATGGCATTTTCAATCGTTTCATATCACGTGAGAGCTGCACAATAAAAAAGGAAGACCAAAGAAGAGTAGATGCTTTTAAGTTGTGGTGTTGGCAAAGAATGTTGAAAGTACCATGGACTGCTAAAAGAGCTAAAAAATCTGTCATGGAGGAAGTGCAGCCGGAATGCTCCTTGGAAGTGGGAATGGCCAGACTTTGCCTCACCTACTTTAGTCATGTTGTAAGAAGGGACCATTTCCTGCAGAAGGACATCATGCTTGGCAAAGTGGAGGGACAACGAAAAAGGGGAAGGTCCTCAGTGAGATGATTTGACACAGTGGCTGCAATGATTGGCACAGGTATATTGAGAATCGTGGGGCTGGCACAGGACCAGACAGTGTTTCTTTCTGCTGTACATGAGGTCGCAATCAGTTGGAGACCACTCAACAGCACCTAACAACAACAATATATAAAATGAATCTTTAAATATCTTTGTCTTTAAATAATCTTTAAATGTCTTCCCTTTATACTGCAAAAAAGTAAAACATAATAACAATTATAGAAATATATTGATAATATCTTAATAGTACCCAATAGTGTAAACATATCCATTAATTTCTAGTTATCTTAACAATATCAAACTACCTTTATGCACTAAATTTTTAACACTATTTAATAATATTTTTCCTACTTATCAGTGGTTAAAAGTGCAAATAAAATATATGTTCAAAATAAACAACTGGAGGAATGTAAAGGAAATAGCACATTTATATTGTATCTATAGTTGACAAATTAATGTAAGATTAACAAACACATGATGGTAATGCAATGAAAACAAAAATTTACACATTCATTACATGAGAATTTATTAAATTGCATTGGAATATATAAATATCCTTATTAGAGGGCTATAAGCAAGATATAGATGTCTAAAGGTCCAAACACATTAATGGAAAGACAACCAATAAAAATACCATGCATCTCAAAGCTTCATAATGGCAGTCTTCCTAATCAATAATATAAATGTAAAAAAATTGTTGATACTCTTCTTAGTATTATATTGCTTGTTATTTAAATTTTGAGAATAAATAGAAAAAATTAAAACAAAAGCTTCAATTATATCATCAAATACTAACTTGTAATATAATAATACAATTACTGTGGTAGCTTCAGCAGATTTTGAGAGATAATATCGTGACACATTTATTTTGAATCATTAAATTTTATATGCCATTTTTTCCTTATCACAACATGTTGTTGTTGTTGTTGTTATGTGCTGTCGAGTCAAACCCAACTCATAGTGACCCCTCCTTGGGTTTCCGAGGCAGTATCACTACGGAAGTAGGATTGCCCAACCTTCCTTCCG
>NW_006922545.1:436686-437366 GCF_000298275.1 Orycteropus afer afer
TGCTGCTTGTCTTCTCTTTTATTGTGATGTTAAGGTTTATAATTTTTCTTTGAGGTTATCATATGATTTATAATTTTTTCTCCAAGTTTAGAACAGTCCATTCTATCTTGCAAATCTCACCATTTAGAAGTTCTGTGACTGCGCAGTCTTTTCCCTCTTTTTTGTTTGTAGTTATCCTCATTTGCCAATTGATGTCTCTGCTTCCCTTTTTACCATCTTGTAAGTTCATTTTACTTTGGATATGTCCATAGCTGTAGTTTCTGGGTTGTGATGTCTTGTGCATTAATGGTTGGCTTTTATTTGCTATTTTTGGTTCTCTGTTCAAAAGACTCCATTTAGCTTCTCTTGTAAGATTGGTCTGGTTTTAACAAATTCCCTTAATGTCTGCTTATCTGGAAATCTCCTAATTTCACCATCATATTTGAGGGACAATTTTGCCGGATATACAATTCTTGGTGGAAAAATTTTCTCTTTCAGGGTCTTATATATACTATCCCATTGCCTTCTCCCTTGCATGATATCTGCTGAGAAATCAGAGCTTATTTTTACTGGCTGTCCTTTGTAGGTAACTTTTAGTTTTTCCGATGCTGCTTTCAGGATTTTGTCTTTGTCTTTGGTTTTGATGAGATTGACAATGATGTGTCAGTGATTTTCTTTTGGGGTCTATCCTGTTTGGGGTT
>NW_006922545.1:439926-440397 GCF_000298275.1 Orycteropus afer afer
TCCCTCTGGGTAGCTGGCTGTGACCAAGCAGTGACCCCAACCTTGCCTCTTGTCAGCTCTACTATACATCTGGGAATTCTGATCATTGACATAAACTTATAGGACCATTGTCTGCCAACCCTATATATGTTCTTGGATACCTCTTCATTCCATAGACATATCTAATCATTTAGCCTGTCTAGTCATCTATCCACCCATATACCCATGTTTGCCTTCACTGACTACGCAGTACTGTATGTGCAAAAGGGTTTCTATTTGTTGTCTGTACCTCCCATGTACCTCTCTATGTCTTTCTCATTCTCAATGCTACCATATTGATCATGCACATTTGGTACATTCCCCTTCTCTTCACTCAAATCAATACTTATCTCTATCTATCTAATAGTCTTTCCTACCCTCCCCTCCCACCCCTGGTAACCAACAAAGAAAATTTCCTTCTATAGATAAACCTTTCCTTAACTTTTACAATAA
>NW_006922545.1:443415-452420 GCF_000298275.1 Orycteropus afer afer
ACGCAAATTCTTCTGCTAGTTGGGGTTTAGTCCACTTCTATATCCTTCCCTTCAAGGCTCAGGGGTCCAAGATTATCTTCTGTGTCTGTGTTAATTGTTTTCCCTTTCTTTTTTTGAAGAGGGTCTGTGCAGTCTTTCTGCCTAGTCCGCCATCATGCAGGATCTCCAGGGGCAAAACATTTTTATGTGACAAATTACTCTCACTGACATTCTCATGAAGTTTGTTTCAATGAGAGTTAACAATGGTAAAATGGGTACATTTTTTTCATACTACAAAATATTTTAAAAATGTGAAATTGTCTTTATACGTTTATATTTGTCAAACTTCTTATAAAACTGTATTTCATTTGGATCCTTCAAACAAATTATGTTGCATGTGACATTCCATCACCTAAAATGAATACACATATTAAAATTTTGAATTATCTTTAATCATGGTATTCTGCTTCTCTAGCTCAATTTACTAGCCTTTGAGTAATGATGTCTTTATGTGACTAAACAACATTAAAAAAAATATGTTATATGAAATTATTTAAAATAATAGTCTGCACCACTGAGGTTGATGATACTATATTTTGCTAGGAAGTACTCATTTTCAGTTTTTTTCTTCAAATAACATCAGAAAAATACATCTTCAAGAGAGCCTGGAGTATTCTTCCTTCTTGAATTACCAGCAAACAGATGTAGATATAAAAGGTAATTCAATATTGCTAACTGGCAAAACTAAAGGAAACATGTATATCCTTGTACAGATATTTTCATATACTTGAATACATAATTAAATAAGTCATATCTATAAGAATATTGGGTTCATTTTCAACTTCTCTGTATGTAAACCCTTCTTCTCTGAATCATAGATTATAATATTTCCTAAAACATAATATATATGTGCAGGAAGTATCAATTCAGTGCAGACAAAAGAAAAGAAAAGAAAATAACTTTGGTTATATATCAAGTAGGAAAATCCACAAGTAGATAACTAATAACACAATTTTGCCATCTTTGTAGGAACAGCATTAAATTAGAATATAAACAAAACATAAAAAACAGAAACATATCATAAATGCTGTATTACTTGGGACATAGAATTGCAGATTGTAATTGAAACTCATTTTTTTTTTTTCTTGAAAAAGTTGGAAATACTATGCCAGCTCTGTTCCTCAGTATTCAACCACCCAAATCCCTTCTTATTTATTGCAGCACAGCCCATGGAATGTTGCTCCTATCTACATGGTCCAAGATAGCACTGACCACAATTAAAAACTTGCCATGGAAATGAAGTAAAGTGGTATGTTAGGTCAGTCCTTTTTTGTGAGCATATCCAGGAAATGGCCCACATGACGTCTGCTCATGTTGCATTGAACAGAAGTAGGTCACAAGGCAATATTCCACTTCAAGGAAATTGGAAAATATAATGTTTCTTAAAGGCAGTTTTATATCCAGCCAAGAATAAAAAGAAAATGGGAATGGTAAGTTGAGTTTATTAATAGTCTCGAGTATTTGAAAATAGCAAATATTTTCAAATAAGAAAAATGTTAAGTGGTAAATCATAATTAAAATAAACATCCCACTGTTATTGGCACAGAACCAAACTTACCTGATGAATAAAAGTGTGAATGAGTAGAACACAACAAACGTAAAAAGAAAGCTCTTAGAATAAAGACACATCCCTTAACACACGTGTCTAGGTATTGTAAATTTAGAATTCAGAAGTAACTGATATTTTATACAAGAGCAGGGTTAAATATAATTCACATATCTTATATGGTTATGTAATAAAGAATAACAAAGTATATAATATAATGTTAAGTAAAATTACTGAAAGATAATTTGACAAACACTATCCTAAGGATCTGGTAAGCATTAATTTATTAGATAATCACAACAAATTCCTTTATCCTCATTTCACACTATAAAACGAAGGCTTACAGTCCTCACTCTTCATTTTGATGTTTTTGCAGAATCAATACATGGTCTTCTAATCTTAAATGTATAGAAATTTTCCAGGTATAGAGAAAGGTAGGAATTTTTCATGCCAATTGCAATTGGGGTGTGAGGGATTTAAAAATAAAAAAATCCACTGCCTTGCAGTCAATTTCAACTCATTGGGACTCAATAAGACAGGATAGAATTTCCTCCTGTGGTTTCCTGGGCTGTAAATCTTTACTGAACCAAACAATTTCATACTTCTTATGTGGAGCAGCTGGTGGTTCAAGCTGTGGACCTTTTGGTTAGCAGCTAAATGCTTTAACCATTGTACCACCAGGGCTCCTTTACTTGATTGATCAGGTTTATTTTATTTTTTCATCTATGATTTGAAGTGTATTAACTTTCAAAAATAGTAGTAGAAAATTAAGATTAATTTTCATTTGCTTAAAATATTGTGTTTAGAACAATTGAAGAGATAATATTGACAGTAATTATTACTGTTCTTTAAACAATAGAAGAAAGATACATTATGCAGAGTTTCAAATTTGGTTTATGCAGGGGAAAACTTTGTGGGCCCTCAATAAGTATAAATTGTGGTGTTTTATATAATTACTAACTTAATCTTTTCCTGCAGTGGAGAAAAAAAAAAAAACAGCAACATTAACATTGGCATATAAATATATATTTGGTGGAAAGGTGTTTGATTTTCTTTTTGTTTTAATCTTGAAGTAGTGTCTCACTTCCTCTGTTTAAATTGTGCACTACCTGTTTTAAATACACTAGAAATGTTCCCAGCCAGTGACCATGTGACCTACAGGATATGGTTGAGTGGCTTTGATTCCATGAACAATAAAAGAAGAATGGTATTAGAAAATTCCAGCACAGGATTTAGCAGTTTTTTTTTTTTTTTTTTTTCTGTAGTTCATAGGGTCACTATGAATTGGAGCCGACTCTATGGCACCTATCAACAACCACAGTGTTTTACAATCCAGAAAAGAAGGTACAAAGAGCTTCTGTGGCACAGTGGTTAAAGCATAAGGCTGCTAACCAAAAGGTCAGAGGTTTGAACCCACGAGCCACTCTGTGTGAGAAAGACGAGGCAGTCTGCTTCTGTGAAGGTTTGCCAAAACCAAACCAAACTCAATGCCCTCAAGTTGATTCAACTCATAGCAACCCCTCCTTGGGTTTCTGAGGGAGATCTGGTGGCATAGTACTTAAAGCATTTGACTTCTAACGAGAAGGCTGACAGTTCAAACTCACCAGTCTCTCCTCGGAAGGAAGTTTGGGCAATCTGCCTCTGTAATGATACTGCCTTGGAAACTCAAGAAGAGATCACTATGAGTTGGATCCAACTCCATGTTTTTTTTTTTTGGGGGGGAGGTGCAGTTTCCAAGGCAGTATCTCCATGGAAGTTGATGGCCCAATCATCTTTCCAAAGAGTAGCTAGATTAGTTTGAACTGCCAGTCTTCTGGTTAGCCGTCAAATGCCTTAGGCACAATGCCACCAGAGCTCCCCCTTGAAGATTCACAGCCTTGGAAACCCTGTGAAGATGTTTTACTCTGTTTGTTATGGTTTGATAGCGTCCCTATGAGTCCTAATCAATGATAGCAGTAGGTGTTTTTTTTGGTCTTGGTTAGTAAGGATATAACATTCAATACCATACATATTTATAAAAAAGCAGTATTGCATTTTAAGCATTTAAAATCAAACACTGATTTTGTAGACAGTTTAGCAATTTGTGTAATAGTGTGACCTTCATTCATATTCAAACCATTAAGAGTATTGTTTGTTGATTTGATCTCTTGTGAAATTTTTACCATAATCTTTAAATTGAAAAAGCTTGAATCACCTTCATTTTCTAAATGAAGAAAAACAGATTTAAAACTGATTTCATGAGTTATTTTATTAAACATAAATTTATAGAGAAGTTTTTAAATATACAGAAAAGATATTCTTTTCTGTCATTCCTAAAAGAATTTATGGGAAATTGACTTCCAGATTGTTACAAAATAAACAGTATGTTTTAAATTGAAAAAGATTTGAAAACAATATTTTTAGAAATCACATATGACATGTTTGATACATAGCAGGTAATGAAATACACTTGGGCTTGGCAGCAATTGCAGACTTGTCCAATAAACAATAATCCTTAAGTAAACCATATTATCTTCCAACTCACGAGATAATTTTTTTTCCCTAGCTTTCATTGTTGTTGTTGTTAAGTGCCATCAAGTCATCTCCAACTCACAGCGACCCCATGCACAGTACAATGACAAACAGCCCAGTCCTCTGCCACCCCAAAATTCTTGCTATACCTGAGCCCATCGCTACAGCCACTGTGTCAATTCTTCTTGTTGAGGGCCTTCCTCTTTTTCATTGGCCCTCCACTTTACCAAGAATGATATCTTTCTCCAGGGAATTGTCCCTTCTGACAACATGACAAAGGTAGGTGAGATGAAGTCTGACCATTCTACCTTCCAAGGAGCATTCAGCTGCACTTCTTCCAGGACAGATTTGTTAGTCCTTTTAGCAGACCATGGTACTCTCAGCATTCTTCTCCAGCAACACAACTCAAAAACATCAACTCTTCGTCAGTCTTCCTTATTTATTGTCCAGATCTCACATGCATATGAAGCAATTGAATGGCTTGGGTTTTGAGCACCACTCTTGAAGGAGACATCTTTGCTCTTCATCACTTGAAAGAGGTCTTTTGCAGAAGATTTGCCCATTACAATACATCATCTGATTTCTTGAAGGACACTTCTATGGTGTTGATTGTAGAAACAAGTAATATGAAATCTTTGCCAACTTCAATTTTTTTTTCTCCATTTATCATAAAGCTATTTATTGGACCAGTTGTTTTTTTTTTTTTTTTTTTTTTTTTTTTTTTTTTTCCTTTCTCTTCTGTGTGTGTCAATGTGGGTGGGTATGTGCGAGCGTGCGTTTTATTTGTGTTGGGATGTAATCCATACTGCAGACAGAAGTCTTTAATCTTCATCAGTAAGTGCTTCAAATCATCCTCACTTTCAGCAAGCTAAGTTGTGTCACCTGCATATCGCAGGTTGTTAATGAGTCTTCCTCCAATCCTGATGCCATGTTCTACTTCATATAGTCCAGCTTCTTAGATTATTTGTTCAGCATATAGATTGAATAAGTATGGTGAAAGGATACGACCCTGATATCCTCCCTTTCAATTTTAAACCATGCAGTACCCCCTTGTTCTGTTCAAATGACAGCCTCCTGATCTACGTGCAGGTTCTTCATGAGTACTAGCAAGTGTTCTGGAATTCCTGTTCTTTTCAATGTTATTCATAATTTGTTATGATCCACACAATTGAATGCTTTTGCATAGTCAATAAAATAGCTGAGTAAGTGCCTCCAAAGGGACATCTGTTTGTTGAAACATCTCAATGGGTATTCTGTCAATTCCTGGAGCCTTGTTCTTCACCAATTCCTTCAGTTCAGCTTTGACTTCTTACTTCAGTGCCATTGGTTCTTGATCATATGTAGTATTACTAGCTCAGGCTCAGGGCTGCTTGCCTTGGCTTCAGGGCTAGCTTTATTTTAAGGTTGGGCCCTAAAACAGGCAGGCGCAGAGTGGTTGGGAACAACTAGGGGAGGCGAACTTTCTGTCAATTTTTCAGGAAATTATGATGGATTGACACAGTGGCTGCAATGATGGGCTCAGGTATAGCAGGGATCGTGAGGCTGGCACAGTACTGGGCAGTGTTTCGTTCTGTTGTATATAAAATTGCTATGATTTGGAGACAACACAATGACACCTAACAACAACAACATGTTGAGGTGTAATTCATACTGAAGGCTGTGGCTTTTTATCTTCATCAGTGAGTGTTACAAGTCCTTTTCACTTTCAGCCAGCTAATTTGTGTCAACAGGTGGTAATCCAGCTTCTTCATATAACCCAGCTTCTCAATTTATTTGGTCATCATACAGATTAAGTATGGTGAAAAGATACAACCTTGATGCACACTTTTCCTGATATTAAACCACACAATGTCCTCTTGTTCCATTAGAACAACTGCCTCTAACTCCATATACTTGTTACACATGAGCACGATTAAGTCTTCTGGAATTCCCATTGTATTCAATGTTATCAATAATTTGTTATGATCTACAAAATCCAATGTCTTTAAAGTCAATAAAACACAGGCAAAAATATTTCTGGAATGTTCTGCTTTCAACCAAGATCTACCTAACATTAACAATGATATTCCATGTTTCATGCTCTCATCTGAATATGACTTGAATTTTTGGCACTTCTGTGTCTATGTATAACTACAATCATTTTTGGATTATCTTCAGCAAAATTTTATTTGCTTGTGACATTAATGATATTGTTTGATATTTTCCACATTCCATTTGATTACTTTTCTTTGGAATGAGCACAAATATGGATCTTTTCCAGTCAACTGGCCTGGAAACTGTCATCCAAGTTTGTCAGTGTACATGAATGAGTGCTTCTAGAGTTGCATCGGATTATTGAAAAGTCTCAATCAGTATTCTATGAATCCCTGGAGCCTTGTTTTTCCCCAAGGCCATCAGTGCAGTTTGGGCTTCTATACCAATAATTATTGATAACATGCTACAACTTGAAATACATGATCATTGACCAATTCTTTCAGGTAGAGTCAACCTTTCCTTCCATTTTTTAAAAAAATATTTTACACATTATTCAATATTTTGCACACAAAAACACTGCAGTTTAGGCAATGCCAAATTATAACAACCCATAAAATCGTTCAGTATTACAGCTTGAGGCTTTCGTTATTTCTTCAGTTTTTCAACTTGAGAATTGTTTAGTGTGTTCTTTCTTTCTGGTTTTCTAAATCAGGTCTTGGCACATTTCATTACAAAAGTTTATTTACTTTCCTGAGCCACTCTTTGAGACCTACTGTTCAACTCCTTTACTCATAATTTCTTTTATTCACTTTAGCTACTACATGTTCAAGAGCAAGTTTCAGAGTCTTTTCTGACATCCATTTTAATCTTTCCTTTCTTTTTTTTTTTTTTTTTTCTCCCCTTTCCACCCTGTGACCACCCCCTCCCCGTGCCTTTCTTAGCTATGCACTCCTGTCTCTCCAGCTTTCCATCTATGCTAGTGCTAACCCTCCGGTGTCTCATGACTGATTGATCTAAGGGATACATATCCCTAGAGTAGTGGGTGTATCGACTTAGGGTAGGTGTTCAGTATGCAATTCTGTCAACTGTTGGGCTGAGAGCCAATCCATGAAAGTGAGTTTATTTCTAGGCCTGAAGTGTTACTTGGGGCCACAGTCTCAGCGGTTCTGTCAGTCTCTGACCAGCAATTCTGGTTGTTTTTTGTTTTCATGTTTTGTTACACATGTATCCTCCCACTCCATCCAGGATCTCCAGATTTGATCACTTTCCAAGTGATTGGGATTGGTAGCTGTGCACCATCTAGTTCCTCTGGTCTCAGGGTCATGGAGGCTGAGGTCCTCATGATCAATCTTATCTTTGGACTAATTATTTCTGGATAACTTTGATTTTCTTCTTTGCTCTAGATGAGAGGAGACCAATAGTTGCATCTTAGATGGCCATCCAAAAGCTTTTAAGATCCCAGTCACTACTCACGAAAGTAGGCTGCAAAAACAAAATTTTTATGAAATCTAAGGAGCTCTGGTAGAGTAATGCTTAAGGTCCTTGACTGCTAATCAGAAGGCTGGAGGTTCAAACCAACCAGCCACTCCTCAGAAGGAAGGTTAAGCAATCTACTTCTGCAGTGATACTGCTTTGGAAAACCAAGGAGCAGTCACTATGAATCTGGTCTGACTTGAGGGCACATAACAACAACACAACATGCCAATTGAGCATGATGTCTCCAGAGACCATGGTCCCAAGTCCATAGGCCCGGTGACTCTCTCACACAATGTTTGGTTGTCTCTGAAAAGTTACTCCAGTCCTGTCTTCTGTTGCTTCTGAAATGTATGTGGCTAATTTTGTAACAAAAGTGCATATGTAACATTATGCTCATTCAGCCAAATCTGCCCTTGGTACAGGGTGTATTGCTACTTGCCCACCCCACCTGATCTTCTCACTTGTCTATGCATTAATATAATACATAGCCTTGTAGTTGGTGCTTATGATACTGCAGTATTGTGCATGAAGTAGTATTTGCCTCTGCTATTTATATATTTTGTGTACATTTCAGTGTCTTTCCTTTCCCCATTGTCACCATGCAGGTCATAGACTCTTTCCCTCACCCTAATCAACATGTTACCCCCAAAATGATCTGAGATTAGCTTTTCTTTTATTTCCTATGTGTTAATGACTTTTTAACATATATGCTATCCTTGATATCATCCTACAACTTGTCAGGCCTTCTGTCATAAGTGATCAATGCATCACATCTATTCTTGAGATGGTCTTTAAATTTATGTGGGATATACTTTAAGTCATAGTTTGGATTTCTTGGAGTTGTTTTAATTATCTTCAGCTTCAACTTAAACTTGTATGTGAGCAATTGATGGTCTCTTCTGAAGACAGCCCCTGGCCTTGTTCTGATTGATGATATTCATCTTCTCCATCATCTCTTTTCACAGATACCGTCAATTGGATCCTTGTGCATTCCATTAAACAAGATTCACCCGTGCAGTAGCTGTTTCTGTTGTTGACAAATGGTATTTGCTATGAATAAGTCATTGGACTTGCCACATTCTGCCATGTGATCTCCATTGTTATTTCCGTTATCAAAGCCATACCTTCCAATTACTAATAGCTTCTTCATTTATAACTTTTGTATTCCAATCACCAGCAATTATCAATTCATTTTTATTGCATATCTGTTCAGTTTCAAACTGCAGAAGTTGATAAGTTTTCAGTTACTTCTTATTTGGCATCAGTGGTTTGTGTGTAAATATGAATAATATTTTTTTTGTATTTTAGATTTATTAATTCAAAGAAATCTGGACCCTTGTATTTTTGTATTTCCTATTTATTTACTTATTTATTTTTAATTGTGATTTGGGTGAAGATTTACAGAGCAAATGCATTTTCCAAACAACAATTCATATACACTTTGTCTCATGACATTGAC